>NW_021770714.1:1016-6626 GCF_005508785.2 Acyrthosiphon pisum | reverse complement strand
TATGATATTTCGACAAAATATTTATTTAAATGGATACTAAAAAAATAGTATCAGACTATTGGAAATATTGTTATTTAAAAAGTTTTAATGTTAAGATTCAAATATACCTACGTTATAAGATTTGGTGCACACATTTGTAATTCAGGGGATCCTGAGGAGAATGATAATAATGGCATAAGCAATTGATGACTGCGCGGGACGAAGGCTTGACATAGACAAATTTCAATAATAATATATAGGCAAACATTTTGTAAACAGTTTCAAGGCGGCTCTACAAAGTAAGCAAATAATAGTCGATGGAAATGTTGATGCTGGTTGGGAACAAATTACAGAGGTTTTAAGCAATTTAGCTAACAAGGCATTTAAGTCGTTGGTTTCAGTAACAACACATGAATGCAACAATAATTCACTATACGTTATAAAATCCATAGGTAAATTATTGTTTATTTTGCTTATCACCCGAGTAATAAATTAGTATGCAAAAGTAAACACGGTGAAAATGCAATGTATACATTTTGAGCAGATTTTATTCAATTTTTCCACTTTGTTCATGTGATACAATGTTATATTTGCATAATTTTTCGTTCAATGATTTTCTATAAATTACGTTTAGCGTTATGTTTTGTTTAATGATATACAATAGGTATATTTTGTTAATCGTTATGTTTTGTTTTGCGGTAACATAGGCGCAACTAGACATTTAAACAAGGGGGTACTTAGTTATAGGGTTTTTTTGACTCAATGGGAACTAACACCATTATTTTTTTAAAATTTAAACAAGTAAACACAACCATTAAAACAAAACAAAAACAATAACTCCGAGCCCACACAGAACAGTTCAAATTATTTTTAAAAACAAAAATCATACTTGCTGTGATACAATGTTACAATATTGTAAACAATGCTATCCTGTTATAATTGTAATTGGATAAATCATCAACTTTTAATTTCAAATTTTTAAATGATTTTTTAGGTGGGGCTAATTTTGTCACACTAGTTGTTACAATAGTTGTGCCAATGTGTGGTATTTAATTAACTTTGATTATCGTTTTCCGCTATAATCACGTTTAAAAATTGCAATCGTTTTTCGTCAAATATAACGGTATTATAACGTTTGCAAGCCCTGTTTTAAAATATATCGAAGTTGTTTTTACCCAAGTATCTCAAATATTTTACTAACTGTTGACGTAAAAGCAATTTGGCGGTACCAATTTAAGACATTTTAGCAATGTTAGACAAAGTTGGAAAAATAACAGATTGCTTTTACATTGACCGATTTAACAGTCAATTAGATATTAAGTGGTTTTATAATACAATTAATACTTGTTGATGTTGTTTTTTTAGTAATATTCTGAAATTATCATACCAAAATCATTAAATTTACAATTTTTTAGATTTAAAATTTGCTTTTTTTATTCATAATAACTGCCTCGGTGACTTAGGCCACCGGCTTAAATAATATTTAACATTATTTTTACGTTATAGAGTAAATTATTACAATAGGCTAAAACATTTAACTGTAATAATATAGAGAACAAAAAAAAAAAAAAAAAAACAAAGTAGATATTATTATGTACAATTAATACTGATACATTAAATAAGTGAATTCAATCTACATTTGTAATAAACATTATATGAACCAAAAACTAATTTTTATTAAGGAGTTCTGTATCCTTAAGGAATTTGAGGACATTATTGATACCGGCGTTTAGATTTTCAGCTAAATGTCGAGTTAAACTGTACTTCAGACGTCGTGGTTCATACTCCCTACGTTCAGTTAGAATGCGTTTAACCGTCAGGGGAAGGTTGCAGGTTGGGCATATGGGTGGGTCTTCTTTCTTCAGAAAGAAAACGTGGATTAATCTGGTGTGACATATTCTGAGCCTGTTTATGGTGACTTTTTCTTTTCTATTGAATAAGCTAGTATACCATAGAAGAATATTATTTTTAATTTCGTTTCATTTTATGCTATATCCATAATAAATTGATGGTTCAGTAACAAGTCATAAATTCAACGATAATTCACTATACGTTATAAGCTCCGTAGGTAAAATATTTTGTATTTTGTCTATCACCTGAGTAATTAATTAGTATGCTAAAGTAAACACGGTGAAAATGCAATGTTTACATTTTAGCAGATTTTTTTCAATTTTTCCACTTTGTTCGATCGATTTCTATATAGTATATTATACTGCTAAATATTTTCCAAGTAATTGCTAGTAATATAACATTAGATAGTTGTATACAAAAAACTAGTCAGAAACATAATAATATTAATAAGAATTATGAACTCTATCGCAACAAAAACATAAATAATACAAAAAAGATTGACATAACATACCATGGGATACATATTTCGGCACCCCTAAAAGCAAACATTGTGCTGGGCAGGGATCGAAACCGTTCCAAATTGTAGAGGTTACGGTTTCGGTTTTTGAGAACGGTTTTCTAAATTTTATGGTTTTGGTTTAGGTTTTAAGAACGGTTTTTCAATTTTTTTGGATTTGGTTTCGGTTTCAAAAAAGTTTTTTCAAATGTATCGGCATCAAGAACGGTTTTTGATTTTATTTTTTTTTCCTTTTACCTTATAACCTTATAACCGCAGACTCGATTTTTGCTATCTATTTACTATTAAGGGCTGACCTTAAAGTCCTAAAATATATCCGCTTTGTAAAATCAGTCTGGGTACATACGATTTACATGTATCAAATTTACGTTCAGCAGAACTAATATTGTGTTGTTAACTCTAATATGTTATACCCACACAGAACAGTTCAAATTATTTTTAATAACAGAAACAAAACAAAAATCATACTTGCTGTGATACAATGTTATAATATTATAAACAATGCTATCCTGTTATAATTGTAATTGGATAAATCATCAACTTTTAATTTCAAATTTTTAAATGATTTTTTAGGTGGGGCTAATTTTGTCACACTAGTTGTTACAATAGTTGTGCCAATGTGTGGTATTTAATTAATTTTGATTATCGTTTTCCGCTATAATTACGTTTAAAAATTGCAATCGTTTTTCGTCAAATATAACGGTATTTTAACGTTTGCAAGCCCAGTTTTAAAATATATCGAAGTTGTTTTTACCCAAGTATCCCATATATTTTACTAACTGTTGACATAAAAGCAATTTTGCGGTACCAATTTAAGCCATTTTAGCAATGTTAGACAAAGTTTGAAAAATAACAGATTGCTTATACATTGACCGATTTAATAGTGAATTAGATATTAAGTGGTTTTATAATACAATTAATACTTGTTGATGTTGTTTTTTTAGTAATATTCTAAAATTATCATACCAAAATCATTAAATTTACAATTGTTTAGATTTAAAATTTGCTTTTTTCATTCATAATAACTGCCTCGGTGACTTGGGCCATCGGCTTAAATAATATTTAACATTATTTTTACGTTAAAGAGTAAATTATTACAATAGGCTAAAGCTTTTAACTGTAATAATATAGAGAACAAAAAAAAAAAAAAAAACAAAGTAGATATTATTATGTACAATTAATACTGATACATTAAATAAGTGTATTCAATCTACATTTGTAATAAACATTATATGAACCAAAAATTAATTTTTATTAAGGAGTTCTGTATCCTTAAAGAATTTGAGGACATTAATGATACCGGCGTTTAGATTTTCAGCTAAATGTCGAGTTAAACTGTACTTCAGAAGTCGTGGTTCATATTTCCTACGTTCAGTTAGAATGCGTTTGACCGTCAGGGGAAGGTTGCAGGTTGGGCATATAGGTGGGTCTTCTTTCTTCAGAAAGAAAACGTGGATTAATCTGGTGTGACCTATTCTGAGCCTGTTTATGGTGACTTTTTCTGTTCTATTGAATAAGCTAGTATACCATAGAAGAATATTATTTTTAATTTCGTTTCATTCGATGCTATATCCATAATAAATTGATGGTTCAGTAACAATTCATAAATGCAACGATAATTCACTATACGTTATAAGCTCCGTAGGTAAAATATTTTGTATTTTGTCTATCACCTGAGTAATTAATTAGTATGCTAAAGTAAACACGGTGAAAATGCAATGTTTACATTTAAGCAGATTTTTTTCAATTTTTCCACTTTGTTCGATCGATTTCTATGTAGTATATTATACTGCTAAATATTTTCCAAGTAATTGCTAGTAATATAACATTAGATAGTTGTATACAAAAAAAACTAGTAAGAAACATAATAATAATAAGAATTATGAACTCTATCGCAACCAAAACATAAATAATACAAAAAAGATTGACATAACATACCATGGGATACATATTGCGGCACCCGTAAAAGCAAACATTGTGCTGAGCAGGGATCGAAACCGTTCCAAATTGTAGAGGTTACGGTTTCGGTTTTTGAGAACGGTTTTCTACATTTTATGGTTTTGGTTTAGGTTCTAAGAACGGTTTTTCAATTTTTTTGGATTTGGTTTCGGTTTCAAAAAAGTTTTTTCAAATGTATCGGCATCAAGAACGGTTTTTGATTTTATATTTTTTCCATTTACCTTATAACCATTAACCGCAGACTCGATTTTTGCTATCTATTTACTATTAAGGGCTGACCTTAAAGTCCTAAAATATATCCGCTTTGTAAAATCAGTCTAGGTACATACGATTTACATGTATCAAATTTACGTTCAGCAGAACTAATATTGTGTTGTTAACTCTAATATGTTATACCCACACAGAACAGTTCAAATTATTTTTAATAACAGAAACAAAACAAAAATCATACTTGCTGTGATACAATGTTATAATATTATAAACAATGCTATCCTGTTATAATTGTAATTGGATAAATCATCAACTTTTAATTTCAAATTTTTAAATGATTTTTTAGGTGGGGCTAATTTTGTCACACTAGTTGTTACAATAGTTGTGCCAATGTGTGGTATTTAATTAATTTTGATTATCGTTTTCCGCTATAATTACGTTTAAAAATTGCAATCGTTTTTCGTCAAATATAACGGTATTTTAACGTTTGCAAGCCCAGTTTTAAAATATATCGAAGTTGTTTTTACCCAAGTATCCCATATATTTTACTAACTGTTGACATAAAAGCAATTTTGCGGTACCAATTTAAGCCATTTTAGCAATGTTAGACAAAGTTTGAAAAATAACAGATTGCTTATACATTGACCGATTTAATAGTGAATTAGATATTAAGTGGTTTTATAATACAATTAATACTTGTTGATGTTGTTTTTTTAGTAATATTCTAAAATTATCATACCAAAATCATTAAATTTACAATTGTTTAGATTTAAAATTTGCTTTTTTCATTCATAATAACTGCCTCGGTGACTTGGGCCATCGGCTTAAATAATATTTAACATTATTTTTACGTTAAAGAGTAAATTATTACAATAGGCTAAAGCTTTTAACTGTAATAATATAGAGAACAAAAAAAAAAAAAACAAAGTAGATATTATTATGTACAATTAATACTGATACATTAAATAAGTGTATTCAATCTACATTTGTAATAAACATTATATGAACCAAAAATTAATTTTTATTAAGGAGTTCTGTATCCTTAAAGAATTTGAGGACATTAATGATACCGGCGTTTAGATTTTCAGCTAAAT
>NW_021770714.1:0-966 GCF_005508785.2 Acyrthosiphon pisum | reverse complement strand
GTTATTTAAAAAGTTTTAATGTTAAGTTTTACAATGGTTTTTATTTATTTTTTATC
Source organism: Acyrthosiphon pisum (assembly GCF_005508785.2). Lineage (NCBI taxonomy): Eukaryota > Metazoa > Arthropoda > Insecta > Hemiptera > Aphididae > Acyrthosiphon > Acyrthosiphon pisum. The sequence continues at coordinate 910 of NW_021770714.1, read as the reverse complement.
CTGGATACAAATTATCATATATCATTGAATTCAAGTTTAATACAATCCATTATACATTGACCCACTTGTAACCTACTATACAACAGAGTGATATCCACTTACAGGCATTTAAATTTTAAGTTTGATAAATTTAGTCGAAATTAATACTTTAAATATGTATAAAAAAAATTGTTCATAATATGTATTTTTAATATTTTCAACTGCTATTGTAAAAATATATTAGGGGCCGTGTATTATATTTTCATGCTTTTTGACCAAACAAATAAAAATATATTGTTATATATTATATAAAAAAAAAATACAATATAAGAAAATCACTACATGAGAAATCGAGTAAATATCCAATAATGTTGAAATTTGAACTTCAAACGCTCATAAAAATTTAATTTGACTTTCCGGTAAACATTTTTTTTTTATAAAGGTAGACAAACCTATTAGGAATCTCGTATTTAATTATCAAATCTTAGATAATTAGATTTAAAAATAAATTTTTCATGAATTTCTAACTATAAATAATTTGCACATTTGTGTGATTTTTTCGTAATCGGTCAAAATTTGAACTAAATGGTTTTAAAAAAAATTGTGACTGTATTTATATATTTTCCAACTGCTATTGTAAGAATATATTAAGAGCCTCGTATTAAATTTCAAGCTTGTTGATTCGACGAATAAAATTAGTAATTAATAAAAAATTAATGACTCTAAACAGCTGTAATATATAATAAGTGGTTTTCTGTAGGTTGGCAAAAAAAGACAATAGGGGGGATATAACCCCTTACCTCCCCCCCTGTACCTATCAGTATTAACTCTTGTCAGCTATCTATCTGTGCTAGTATGTATTTAATGTGTAAAAGTTGATACCCCCCACCCCAACCCGAAAAAATCCTGGCTATACGTTTCTGTAATGATA
>NW_021770713.1:3639-3979 GCF_005508785.2 Acyrthosiphon pisum | reverse complement strand
ATTAATATTTATGACCCACCGATAAACTGTTATAACTTACTGTTAGAGTACTTACTGTTGTTTTGAAATCGCAACGAAATTTTTCAATTTTAGATTCTGAGCGGAGCGAGGAAGCTATTGTTTTTACAATGGTGTTCATTTTTATTTTTTATTTTTTTATTTTTATATCATGTATACAAAATGTCTTCCAGAAGGAGTGTTTCGATTTCACCATATAGTACCTTATCTTTTAGCAAATTGGATTAAGATGGTACTTAGAGAGGTCATTTTTCGATTTTATTAATAGTTATTTAATGCCACGAGAAAAACCACCGGAAAATTACGAAAAAAGGCTAAAAAT
>NW_021770713.1:2925-3589 GCF_005508785.2 Acyrthosiphon pisum | reverse complement strand
CCCCCCTCGTTGGCCGTCTAACCGTTTTTATTATTAAATTAGGTACTATTACTATTTATTATTATTTATATATATATTAACTTAAATCTGACTGACTGAAAATATAAACAAATTATTTGCATTAAAAACATTAAATATTTGGTTTATTTTATTTTTTTGTTTTTGGTAGTAGGTAGTATATATGGTAAACTTTTAGACAGTGTGTGCCTCCCCCTAAAAAAAATCCTGGATACGCCACTGATATTACGTATACCTAGGATACATACGTGTAGACTATGATATTTCAAAATAAAATAAAAATGCATGAGAAATCATTATTACATGGATAATCGATCTTTAGACACAGACATCGGTCTGATATTAATTCGATAAACTTTATTAATATTTATGACCCACCGATAAACTGTTATAACTTACTGTTAGAGTACTTACTGTTGTTTTGAAATCGCAACGAAATTTTTCAATTTTAGATTCTGAGCGGAGCGAGGAAGCTATTGTTTTTACAATGGTGTTCATTTTTATTTTTTTATTTTTTTTATTTTTATATCATGTATACAAAATGTCTTCCAGAAGGAGTGTTTCGATTTCAACATATAGTACCTTATCTTTTAGCAAACTGGATTAAGATGGTACTTTAGAGAGGTCATTTTTCGATTTTATTAAT
>NW_021770713.1:1648-2875 GCF_005508785.2 Acyrthosiphon pisum | reverse complement strand
TTTGATAAAGAATCACCCGGTAGATATTTATCAAATATAATTTTTTATTATATTTAATTTTTTTTACTACACATTTTTTTATTAATTTAGTTTTTTCGATTGTTTTTTATTCTAAATTGTGTTTTTTTGTATTGAAATACAAATTATGAAAAATATCAATTCAAAAAAATCTTGATTGAATTAAAAAAATTAAACAAATCTTGATGGAATGTTTTTTATTATATAGTTTTTTATTTTATATACATTTTTTAATTAATACAGATTTTTTTTTAATTTAATTTTAATATTCAATAATTTTTTTTTTTAATAACTATATTTAATTTTTTTTACTAAACATTTTTTTATTTAATTTAGTTTTTTCGATTGTTTTTTATTCTAAATTGTTTTTTTTGTATTGAAATACAAATTATGAAAAATATCAATTCAAAAAAATCTTGATTGAATTAAAAAAATTAAACAAATCTTGATGGAATATTTTTTATTATATAGTTTTTTATTTTATATACATTTTTTAATTAATACAGATTTTTTTTTAATTTAATTTTAATATTCAATAATTTTTTTTTTTAATAACTATATTTAATTTTTTTTACTAAACATTTTTTTATTTAATTTAGTTTTTTCAATTGTTTTTTATTCTAAATTGTTTTTTTGTATTGAAATACAAATTATGAAAAAATATCAATTCAAAAAAATCTTGATTGAATTAAAAAAATTAAACAAATCTTGATGGAATATTTTTTATTATATAGTTTTTTATTTTATATACATTTTTTAATTAATACAGATATTTTTTTAATTTAATTTAAATATTCAATAATTTTTTTTTTTTAATAACTATATTTAATTTTTTTTACTAAACATTTTTTTATTTAATTTAGTTTTTTCAATTGTTTTTTATTCTAAATTGTTTTTTTGTATTGAAATACAAATTATGAAAAATATCAATTCAAAAAAATCTTGATTGAATTAAAAAAATTAAACAAATCTTGATGGAATATTTTTTATTATATAGTTTTTTATTTTATATACATTTTTTAATTAATACAGATATTTTTTTAATTTAATTTAAATATTCAATAATTTTTTTTTTTTAATAACTATATTTAATTTTTTTTACTAAACATTTTTTTATTTAATTTAGTTTTTTCAATTGTTTTTTATTCTAAATTGTTTTTTTGTATTGAAATACAAATCTATGAAAAATATCATTTGAAGAAAAAATTT
>NW_021770713.1:0-1598 GCF_005508785.2 Acyrthosiphon pisum | reverse complement strand
TTTTTTAACTTTAATGCTAATAAAAAAAAACTGTGATTAATTAATTTTTAATATTTTTCAAATGTCATTGTAACAATATAGTAGGAGCCTTGTATTAAATTTTCAAGTATTTTTATTCAACAATAAAGTTTTATTGACATTCATAGAAAAAAAAACTAATTAAATTGGAAACTGAAATTGTCCGTAAACAGCTCAAAACAAATCAAAATATTTTGAAAAATTTATCATGTATAGAAAATGGAAATATAAAAAACCAGTGAAAATGTCATGTATTTACAGTCATTCGTTTTAAAGTTACACCAAAAACCAAAATCAATTTTCTCGAAAACAGATTTTGCGTAAAAATTCCCGTTTTTCCTTAATTTTTCTTTTTTTTTTCACGGCGCTTTTGAAAACTATTGGAAAAATGTTATTTTTGACTAGTACCAAAGTACCAACTAGATTCACTTTTCTATCAGAAAAGGTACTGTTGAAGAAAATCCAAGCACTTTTACTGTCCTAAAAGGTGATGACAGACACAAAAATAAAAAATAAAATAAAAAAAAAACACACATCATTGTAAAATCAATACATCGTTCCACTCAGAATTTAAAACAACTGAAAAACGATAAATCCTAAAAACCAAAAAAAAATTAATAACGAAATCAAAAACGAAAACGAAAACAAATTATAGAATTATACATTATAATATTTTCATCGGGAATAAAAAATGCACTTAAGTCTTTACTTTGTAATTTACCAATAATGCACTTTTAAAATTTAAAAACATTTTAATTTGAAATTTTTAATTTTTATTTTTTATATAAATTATAATTTTGATTTAAAATTTAAATATTAAGAATAATTAATTTTTATTTTTAACTTTTAAGTGCATTTCTATATTGCGCGTTACTATTATAAAAAATATAAGCAATATTATCAAAAACGTTATTTGGAAACAATATAGGAAAATAACGTTTTTAAAAACATTAATCAAAAACGTTTTCCATCCCTGGTTTTTTACGATTTACTGTTTATTCATATGGTTTTTCATATTTTTTTAAAAATATTAAAATGCTTTTACCTTTGTGGAATGAATGAATGCGTGCAGGCAGACAGCGAGCGACAAAGGTGGCAAACTAATGAAAAAAAATAACTAGAGTGTCAATGTTTTAAATTTAAGATTATAGGTACCTAAGTTAATAGTAGTTAAAAAATAATATAACTTCCTAATTTACTTAAATATTTTAAAGTTAACATGGAGAGAAATAATTCATTTTTTGATTAGGTGCACCTAAGTCACACATATTAATCCTTGAGTAACTGTCAAATTGTATAAATAAGAAGTAAATATTTCATTAAAAATCCTGACTACCTACTATACATTATAATTGAACACTAGCTTGCTGTATAGTGGTTTAGGCAATTACACGACGTTATTGTAACACATTTAATGTCAGCTAATTAATTTAATCAATGAATACTTATTTGTTTATGTATATTTTAACAGGTTGACCGCCACGGGTTTTTTCAAGTTACTTAAAATCGATTTTTAGAATCTATTTGTGTTCTCAAAAATATTACTAGGATATTTCCTATTCGGGGTCTCACTAAAATCG
>NW_021770712.1:16086-17144 GCF_005508785.2 Acyrthosiphon pisum | reverse complement strand
TTGCAAATTTTCGTGATTTTTCCATATTTTGTCATTTTTTGAACTTTAAATGCTTAAAAAAAAAAACTGTGACTAACGATTTTTAATATTTTTCATCTGCCTTTGAAACAATATACTAGGAGCCTTCTATTAAATTTTCAAGCTTTTTTTATCCAACAAATAAAATTTTATTGATATTTTTAGAAAAAAACTAAAAAAAAATGGAAAATAAAAATGTCCGTAAAGAGCTCAAAATACATCAAAATATTTTGAAAATGTTATGGTGTATAGAAGATGCTAAGATAAACAATCAGTCAAAATTTCATGTATCTACGGTAATTTTTTTTAAAGTTACACCAAAAACCAAATTCAATTTTGTGAAAAATCGATTTTGCGTAAAAATTCCCGTTTTTCCTTAATTTTTCTTTTGTTTTTTCCGGCGCTTTTGAAAACCACTGGGAAATTTAAATTTTGACCTCCCCAATGCACCAACGATATTCACTTTCCCATCGAACGAGATACTGAAGTCGAAAATCGAAGCATTATTTCGACTACTTATCGTGTACACAGACACAAAAATAAAAAAAAAAAAATAAAAAAAAAAACACACATCATTGTAAAATCAATACATTCATCGTTTCACTCAGAATCTAAAATGTTTGTCTTATAATAATAATGACTGTCCGCGGGCACAAGTTTTTCCAACAAGCGCTTGAGGATCACCGATAATATAATTTGCTGTAATTAATTTTATTAATAGATAGATAATCGTAAACGAACTAATGTCGTACACCTATGACATCACCACCACAGTGAGCCGTGTGCGCACTATGCGGATTGCGGGCTTTTATTCGATTAGGATTAAAAAAATGTTTGAAATTCATATTTTAAGTGCATAAGTGCTTGCATATTTAGTGCTTTTTTAGTGCTACAAGTCCTCTGCCCTAGTCATTATAATATGAAGAAAAACAACTTTTATTATTCGACAACATGGATTTAAACCACGAAAGAGTTATCATTTTCGCTGTGGATGAAGGACTTCGTATTTTAGCAGAGGCAAGTACTTGGTATTGTGACAG
>NW_021770712.1:15505-15986 GCF_005508785.2 Acyrthosiphon pisum | reverse complement strand
TATTTGAACGGTTGAACTGATATTACACCAATCTTGTGTTTGGCGAACCAAATGAACCGATAAACCGACCTACAACCCATTTATTGCTACTCGGGAATAGTTAAATATGCCACAGTTGCATTTGTACCTGGAAGTTGACTTAAGATTTCTAAAACTTTGGTAGAGCACATTTTTTGAGCTGATTGAAAATTCATTTTGTCCTCTGGTTTAAGGTCAGTCATGGTTAATAAATGTTTATCTTTTGTATGGCTTCTCGTTAATTCCATAAGATGATCTACAGAGGCAAAGAAGGTTCCCATTGGAAGAACAATATTAGGTTTGAGAAATCGAGTTCGAAGTTTGGTCCCAATATGTACAGTATCTTGAATGTATATTTCTCGATTAGTTTCATCTTTGAATACAATTGGTGGATGACCAATTGAAAACCAAGACCAATCATTTGCTGTTTCAACATTTAAATTTTTTTTTCTAGTACACATAG
>NW_021770712.1:12690-15264 GCF_005508785.2 Acyrthosiphon pisum | reverse complement strand
CATTCCCGGTGCGACGTCCTCTTAAAGGGAATTCCACCCGGGATTTTCTGTCTTTGTCTAACACAGGCATCGCTTAGTATTTTAGACGTGTTTTGCTTGAAAATTTAATAGAAAGCTACTATATAGTATATTACTATATTGTTTGGCAATAAAATTAAAAATCCATAGCCCATTCTTTTTTTTTTTATAAGCATTTAAAGCTCAAATATTGACAAAATACGTAAAAATTACGAAAATATCCAAATTATTTTGAGTTATAAAATTATAAAAAAATTTATTTTTAAATCTAAGATTTGAAAATGTAATGCAAGATTCCTCATAAATTTGTTTATCTTTATCAAAAAAAAATATCTACAAGAAAGTCAAATTAAATTTCTATGAGTGTTTGAAATTCATATTTTTACAACATTTGATATTCTGGGATTTCTCATGTAACGATTTCCTTATTTTGTTGTAGGTAATTAAAATACGAATGGCTGTAGATACATTACAATTTCACTGAATGATTATTTTATCAAAGTATTTTGACTCTTTTTGAGCTGTTTACGGACATTGTTAGTTTTCAATTTTTTTAGTTTTAGATTTTGAGTGGAACGATGAATGTATTGATTTTACAATGATGTGTGTTTTTTTATTTTTGTGTCTGTCATCAACTTTTAGGACAGTAAAAGTGCTTGGATTTTCTTCAACAGTACCTTTTCTGATAGGAAAGTGAATCTAGTTGGTACTTTGGGGGGTCAAAAGTAAAATTTTTCCAATAGTTTTCAAAAGCGCCGTGAAAAACAAAAGAAAAACGGGAATTTTTATGCAATATCTGTTTTCGAGAAAATCGATTATCGGTAACTTTAAAAAAAATGACCGTAGATACATGAAAGTTTCACTGGTTGTTTATATTTCCATTTTCTATACATGATTAAATTTTAAAAATATTTTGATTTGTTTTGAGCTGTTTACGGACAATTTCAGTTTCCAATTTAATTAGTTTTTTTTTTATGAATGTCAATAAAACTTTATTGTTGAGTAAAAATACTTGAAAATTTAATACAAGGCTCCTATTATATTATTACAATGAAATTTGAAAAATAATAAAAATCCTTAGTCACAGTTTTTTTTTTTAGCATTTAAAGTTCAAAAATTGACAAGTAAAAATCACGAAAATTAGCAATTTATTTTGGGTTAAGAATTCGTAAAAATTTTTCTTTTTAAATCCATGTAATACAAGATTCCTCATAATATTGTCTACCTTTATCTAAAAAAAATGTCTATCAAAAAATCAAATTAAATTTTTATGAGCGTTTGAAATTCATATTTTTAGTAATTATTAATTTTTTGTAATTAAAAAAACTAGTGACTGTAGAAACTTGAAAATTTCACTGAATGTTTACATTAGCATTTTCTATCTACGATAAAATTTTGAAAATAATTTGACTCATTTTTAGCTGTTGACGGACATTGTAAGTTTTCAATTTTTTTAGATTTTTTTTCTATAAATATCAATAAAGTTTTATCTATTGGGCCAAAAAGTGTAAAAAAATTAATACAGGGCTCCTGATACATTGTTACAATAGCAGTTGAAAAATATTACAAATACATTGGCACAATTTTTTTTTATAAGCATTTGAAGTTAAAATCATGACAAAAATTACCAAATTTAAAATTGAATAATTATTTTGTAGTTAAAAATTTATAAAATGTTCAACTTTTATATCTAAGGATTGAAAATTTAAAACAAGATTTTACGTAAATATTTAATTCTGTTACCAAAAATTCTAAGAAATACATAAGCACAGTTTATTTTTTTATAGTAATTTTAAGTTCAAATTTAGACGAAATTACATATTAAAAAACCTGGAATAACTATTTTAGATATTTTGTTGTGATTGTATAATATTATTTGTGGTTGGTACTTGAAACTTCTAAAGTATACTATTATATATCTATGATAGTACCACGGTTTGTTGTTGATGTATAACGCGTTACCTAATGGATATGGATGTGATATGATTAATTTGGAATTTATTATAGATATTATAGATAAGTATACCTATAATAGGTATGTCTAATACTCTCCGCTCAGAATCGTTTTTCTTATACAGTGATATTATATCATTGAATTCAAATTTAATACTATCCATTATACAGTGACCCACTTGTAACCTACTGTACGGCAGAGCGACATCCACTTACCCACCTTTTTTTATTTTTTTTTGTGTCTGTCATCACCTTTTAGAACAGTAAAAGTGCTTGGATTTTCTTCAACAGTACCTTTTCTGATAGGAAAGTGAATCTAGTTGGTACTTTTGGGGGTCAAAAGTAAAATTTTTCCAATAGTTTTCAAAAGCGCCGTGAAAAACAAAAGAAAAATTAAGGAAAAACGGGAATTTTTACGCAAAATCTGTTTTCGAGAAAATTGATTTTGGTTTTTGGTGTAACTTTAAAACTAATGACTGTAGATACATGAAATTTTCACTGGTTGTTTATATTTCCATAATTTTTTTGTATAAATATCAGTAAAATGTTATTTGATCGTTAAAAAAGCATGACAATTTAATACAAGAGTCCTGATATATTGTT
>NW_021770712.1:10858-12640 GCF_005508785.2 Acyrthosiphon pisum | reverse complement strand
ATACAAATTGCCTAAATATTACTCCTTAAAACATGATACGTTGGAGCCCCCTTAAAAAAAATCGATTAATCGGTTAATCGGTCACTAAAAAATCGTTTTATCGATTAATCAGTCGTTATAAAATCGATTTTCGGTTTGATTTTTAATTTTCGATTAATCGAAATAATCGATAAAACGTAAAATTAATAATCGAGTGATAAAAAAAATAATCGAACAGCCCTATAATCTATTGCCGATGCCATTGGAAAAAACTGAAAATTATCGGTTTTTTTTTGTCTAACCTTATTCTATACTGTACAATTCACATATATAACTGGTTTATATAACTGGTAGATTTTATCATTTTATTAACGTATCTTTCACACAAAACTGACATATCATACAGACTACAGAGTGATTATATAAGTTTTATTTGAAATGTTCTAAATTGTACTTCTTTGCCCTGAGACTTTTTTTCCAGGACATTTTGCCTTTCCCCATTTAATTATATATTATGGTGCTCATATCGTAATTAGCAATATATTTAAAGTAATTTATATTCCAGGCACTAAAAGCAAAGGTTCTGGGGGAAGACGGCGGAAGAGGGCGACGGCAACAGTAACCGCGGCGAACGCGCTGGCAACCACGGCAGCCCCGTCGGCCCCGGGAGCCAAGTTTTATCTAACCCATTACCTATTAACTTATTAATTAATTTCAAAATTTTTATTGTATTTAATAATTACAAACATAATTCAATACACATGTACCTATAAATTATTATTACTTATGTTATTATTACTATTGTTAAAAGTTTTTGATATTATTTTAATAAACTTTTGTTTTAATATAATGTAGGTCCATTGTCTATTTGTCTCTTACATAGTCAAGATAACACTTAAACATTTCATATTCTATCACTGACACTTGCGTTAACAATATGGGGCATTTGAAACAAATCATAGTTGGTAATAAGGGAACGTTTTAGTAAATAGAGTGAGTGTAAGTATAATTAATATATATTAATAATAAAGATAAAAAAAAAAATAAGGAATAGGTACAAAGTAAATGTATAAGTTGTATGTATAATAAAGATAAAGATAATATTATTAAATTAATATTATAATATTAAAGATAAAAGATCGGAAAATTACGTAAAGAAATCAAAAAAAAAAAGGTGGGTAGGTGTATGTCGCTCTGCTGTACAGTAGGTTAGAAGTGGGTCACTGTATAATGGACAGTATTAAATTTGAATTCAATGATATAATATCACTGTATAAGAAAAACGATTCTGAGCGGAGACGGTATATCAGTCTATGTATTAGACATATATATACTTATCTATGGTATTAAAAAAAAATTGACCTATAATAGGTACCTATAATAAATTCCAAATTAATCATATCATAATATCTATTAGGTACTTATAAGTTATAACGCGTTATACATCAACAAAAAACCGTGGTAAAATCATAGATATATAATAGTATACTTTAGAAGTTTCAAGTACCCACGAATAATATTATACAATCACAACAAAATAACTAAAATAGTTATCCTAGGTTTTTAATATGTAATTTCGTCCAAATTTGTACTTAAAATGACTATAAAAATAAACTGTGTAAATGTATTTTTTAGATTTTTTGGTAACAGAATTAATTACTTACGTGGAATCTTGTTTTAAATTTTTAATTCTTAGATACAAAAATTGAACATTTTATAAATTTTTAACTACAAAATAATTTTTCAAATTAAGATTTGATAAATTTTGTCAAAATTTGATCTTTAAATGCTTATAAAAAAAAA
>NW_021770712.1:2221-9027 GCF_005508785.2 Acyrthosiphon pisum | reverse complement strand
TTATATAATATAGAGATTTAGCACATTTGTATACCTAGCTGGTGAATTTATTATAATTATAATACATAATTAATGGATTCGTGTGAATTAATCGCAAGAATTGTATCATCTATGTGTATATGTTTTTTATGTTTGACAGTGGGTAATTGGATATTTTTACAAGGAGAACAAATATTCAGTTATACCTAATAATTGGTTGATAGAATGTGGGAATACATACCTTTGCAAATGACCTAAAAATGGAAATATTTCTAAAATGAAATCATCTTTTGAGGGACCTGAAAAAGATTGGCCAACGTTCCCAGTGAAAATTATTACACAGTCTTTTAGTAAGTATTAATTTATAAAATAATGAGTAACTTCAGCTTTTTTTATAATATTAATTAAAAATAACTTTAACTTCAGGAAGATGAAAATAAAAATGTGTAGTTTAGGTAGGTACAACAATAAATAAGTATTACAATCGTAACTTATATGACCCATTAATACAAAAATGAATTGCAAAAACCAAATTTAAAAAATATAATACAATTAACAAATTATATCCTAATGATAACGGATGAATCTAATTTATAATTCTTAGATACTTATGAAGAAGCAGCTATTAAGGAAAAAGAGATTTTTATATCGTCAACAGCATCTGAATCTGAAAACATTGAAATAGTAAAAGAACAGACAAAAAAAAAGAAAGAACATAGAAAAACCTACTTTCGGCGATGATAGCTGTAAGTACCTCCAGATATTGTATCCATAATATTTTAACATTATAATTTGTATTATAAACTTTTAGTTTTAGACTTTAAGTACCCTATTTTATATAAGTAATGTTTTATTTTATTTCAATTATGTAACTAGTTAAACCTGATAATTTTTTTATACCCAATGTTATAGGTAGCATGCAGCAGTACTCAACTTACACCTATGAAAATTTTGAAAGTAACCAACAATGAGATTGGAGATAATGCTGCTTCTTTTAAAACTCCCGAGAAAACTCAAATGACAAACTCTCTTGCAATGATGGAGCCACAAGTATTTACGAGTAAGTATTAATTTTAATTTTTAATTTTTTTCATTGATATTAAAATTAAGGTTTATTTTTTTTTTAAGCTGCTTTTAATTCAGTCTATGATTTGAGCCCTATACATTTGCCAAGCACTATACCCCATAATGTGATACCAAACACTACAAGTTATAATAACATGATGCCAAGCGATGAGATGTCTTGTAAGTATTACATTTTTTGATGAAGTTTGAATAATTCAGAAATACTATTATATCATGTATAAAAACTAATTAAAAACATAATATTTCTGCAGCTATGCAATTAATTTTTTTTTATCATACTCAGTGATACTTTCAAATTATTTTATTAGTTTTGTGCTTGCTCCATAAATTTTTTTTTAATATCTCCCCATCTTCTATTTTAACAACTAATTATATTTTTCTTCTGAATAATAAATATTACATATATTTTTATTTATGTTATAGCAACTGCAGATAATGCAATTTTGAGACTAATTCTGGAGAAAGTCTCAGCGACATTGGCATATGTACAAAGAATAGATGAAAAGATTAGCACAGGATCAGTTATGACGAATAATAATATAGCTATAAACGATGAATTTTTGAATTTATTTCCTATGAAAGAGGTTGTATCTGTAAAAGAAATAGAAAAGAAATTATCAACGGAAATTGAATTTGAAAATCAGATGATAATCTCAAATTAAAATATCAAATTATTTTTACATTTAAAACAATAATAAAATACTTTTACAGACAAATTTTGTAACTACAATTGGTGGAAATAACACAAACAAGTAACAACTATGTAAAAAGAATTTTTGGAGGATTGTTTTCTAATCAACTTGCTGTAAAATATTCCTGGACAGGATTTCGTAATAACTGCCAGCTTCAAAACTTATACTTTATTAAAATTATAAAAAGTAATGAAGTTGAATCATTATACGTATTATAATATCTTTTTTTAACTTATTTATTTGTATTAGATATTGCACCGAAGACATTTAATTCTACAGAGGTTGAATTTGAAAACCATGTGAAAAATTGGTTTCGCCATGGCCAGCAAAGACTAAGTCGCGAACAAAAATGAATTGTTCAAAATTTCAATGTTTTTAAATAAAATAAATATAAACCTACTTATTCATTTACTTGCTACAATTTAAAGGGAAATTGTATTTTATTCATTCAGTTCATTTTATTATAATATAATTAATGTTTTATCATAAGAATATATGTTTAACTACTAATTATTATAGCACAGAATTGATTTAGTAAATTATTTCAACACAATTGTTAAGAAAAATCAAAAATATTGTTGTTGGAAATTAATTTTTCAAGATTAAAAGGTAGATTTCATAAAACAGTTGTGAGGATAGTTGTATGGATTAGAATGTTGGGTAGTGTATAATAGAACAGAATAAAGAGTGTAGCAGGAGTGTTAATTAAGGGGACGTTACAGTGACATTTGTTGTCTTCGTCTTACAAGTGCGTAACATAGCAAATTTTATGCTCAGCAGATAACGTTTATCACCGCTAGTTTAAAAATTAGAGTAAATATACAGTATTTATAAAAATAAATAGTGAAACTTACTACATTTTTAAAACACACCAGACAAAAAGTATGTTTTGTGTTATTCAATACCAATTTTGTTGTACTACATAATATATTATAATTTATAATATTAATATAATTTAAAATGTCTATAACATAAAATTATGATAAACAAGTATTGAAGTAGTTTTAATAATATATATATTTTTTATACCATTATAAGCCGTTACATTAGAGGAACTTTCAAAGTTAGGACTTGATTCAATGTTTGTGTCAGACAGAAGAAGTTGATGTTGTTGCTATAAAATAACATTATAGCAAATATTAAAAGTTAAGTAAAACACTTTTAATTTAAATAATAACAAATGTATATTTACATGCAGTTGTACATTTGTAAAGACTTTTACAGTTCTAAATTACTAACATTGCCCATGTGTGTGCTACTTGAACTCGGACTACTAAGTGATACAGAACTTTCTTAGTTTGAAACATTACTTATAGGACCTAAGTACAATATTGATGAAGATTAATAATTAATAATTTTTTAAATGTATTATAAAAAAATATATAACTATAAGTACCTAGGTAAAAATATTAAATTGTATTAATGTAATAGTAGTCGGTAGGTATATGTAATTATTACACTTACCATTATTAATTATTATTTTGGAAGTACTTTCATTGATAGAACTTGAGCCATGTGGGTCTGAAATTAAATCAGATGACATTAGAGGACTCCCACTTGCAGTAGTTTCTCCTGCAGCTATATAAAATTATGAAATATTTGTTTTATATTGTAACAATATTTGTTATTTGTAACAAATATTATATACAAATATGTTGGTGGTACAGGCAACTTCAAAAAATCATTTTCAAGTTTGCGTGAATATTTTGCCGTTTCTTTTCGTTTTTTGGTTACTGGTTGTATTGGCAATTCATTTTCAAAACTACTCTCAGAAGAGTCTGGTTCTGACCAAGCTTTTGCTACTTTTTTGGCTTGACTTTCTCTTTCTAAACATATTATGAAAAATGAACTCGAGATTATGAACTAATGATCTATATATTTTAGTATCTATCGATCACTTACCAAATGGCCCTGCTACAGTCTTTATGTCATAATTTGTGCCATCTACATCATTTATTGCTGTGCATTTTTTTATCATGGTGGAAACTTGTGGTATGCTAAAGAATATTTCCTTTCCATCTTTTTTTAAATTAGGAAACCAACAAATATTTTCATTTGAAGCCATGTTTTGGGGACATGTTGAATTTCATTTGATATAGTAAAAATTACAAAATACCAAGACCTAAACAAATTTCATAATACAATTTATTACATTGTATTGCATTTATATTTACTGTCTAAGACAGCGGTTCTAAACATGTGGTACGCGAAGAAAATCTTCCTTTATAAAAAAAATCGGTACGAATTATTATTAACATTAAATATTATTTGGTTTATTTAATGTTTATTTGATGGTGTGGTGGTCGTTTGTAATCGTAGCAATTAAGATATCGATATTCTCTTTAATATAATATAAATCGATAAACTTTATCGGATAAGCCCGACAAAGCGTATTCTTATTTCACAATTATGTGTTTTTACCTTAGTTTCGTGAGTTCCTTCAGTTTATTCACGATTGTCATACGCGTTGCTTGCATTTGTGAGAAAGTTGGATTTATTTATTTCTCAAGTATCTAAGAATGATCTTTCAGCATTCGAGACACTAAACACATTTCGGAAAATTACGAAATTCAGCCAAATTCAAATATAATTACAGACATTTCGGTACACCTGCAATTACTAAAATCCAATATTTTACAATATTTTCCAGAAGATAACTCAGAAATGAAATGGATCATAAACCCTTTCGAAGATGATTATATTAAAAACATTCCAGAAGGTATTTTGGCAAAAGAATTATTTATTGACTTAACCAGTGACTCTACCCTAAAAACCGCTTTCAAAACCAAAAATATCACTAATTTTTGGCTGGACGTGAAACAAGAATACTCGGCATTGACCACACAAGCTTTACAGTTTCTAACCCCTTTTGTATCAACATATCCGTGCGAAAATACATTTTCTCACTTATGGTACACAAAAAATAAATATTTTTTTTTATTTTTACAAGAAATTTACAATCTGTACTTACTAGAACAATAAGCAAATGTGCACAGGGTATTTACATGTGAATTTTTTGATGGAAGAAACCACCCATTGGTGATACTACCTATTTTGTGTTCTTAGCTTTAAGTTAAGCTAATTTTAATTATTAGACAGAAGGTCTCGACACCATCTTCGCTTAAGCCGTCTAGGTGGATTACCTGGAATGGACAAGGTAGATAGTTTTTTAATTAGAGGATTAGGATGAAGAGGTAGTTTGGTGTGAAATCTTTTATAGTAGCATTTAGCTTCGTCAAGTACTGTTGTTATTCTTAGATCATTATGAAGCGTAAGATTGGATACAAAGGGAGGGGCATTTGTGATTTTTCTTAGGGTAATGTTTTGAAAAGCTTGAATTTTTTGAATATTTGATTTTTTGCACTACCCCAGAGCTGGAGCCCATAGGTCCAGATGGGTTTTAGAAAGAGCTTTATATATTATTAATTTTATATTTAGGTTAGTGTGTGTGTTTCTGTGTAGCAATGAGCTTAGATTGCGTAATCGATTGTTTAATTGTAACCTTTTTGATTTTATGTGTGGAGCCCATGTAAGTCGACGGTCTAAAATAAGTCCTAGATATTTTACTGTTTGGGAATGGGGAATATGGATTCCATAGAGATTGACATTTGGACATGGAGCCTGTTTTAGAGTGAATGTCGTGTGAAAGGATTTATCTTGGTTTACTTTGACTCTCCAATTAGTGTACCATTTTTCCATAAGATGTAGGTGATTTTGTAGGTTTCTAGAGGCTATCAGAGGGTCTGCGTTGATGGAAATTATTGCCTTATCATCTGCATATTCTGCAGTTAACGTGTGAGGTGTCGTAGGTTGATCTGATGCGTAAATGTTATATAGTATCGGGGAAAGTATGCCTCCTTGAGGGACACCTGCATTTATAGGGGCTATGCTTGAGACAGAGGAGCCATAGCATACTCGGAAGTTGCGGTTGTTTAAGTATGATTTAATGAGAAGGTAGTAGAAAGGGTGTAAGAATTGTTTGAGTTTGAATAGTAGACCATGATGCCAAACTTTGTCGAACGCTTGTGAAACATCCAGAAAGACACAGATGCAATACAATTTTTTCTCAAGGGAGAAAGAAATTGCATCAACTATCCTGTGAGCTTGATGGATTGTAGAATGTGATTGGCGGAAGCCAAATTGATGATCTGGAAGAATTTTATTTTCATTGATGCTAGGTAAGATTCTTTTGAGAATTAATTTCTCAAGAATTTTTGCAAAAAACGGAAGTAGGCTTATAGGTCTATAAGACGATGCCAGATCTGGGGGTTTATTGGGTTTTGGAAAGAGAATAATAGATGAGAATTTCCAAACAGTTGGGAAATAGGAAAGTCTTAGTATAGCATTAAAAATGTGAGAGAGGTGAATGATAGCTTTTTTTGGGAGATACTTAGCGACTTCAGCAGTGATTAGGTCATAGCCCGGTGATTTTCGATTGGGATATTTTTGAATTATGTACTTGACATCATTTGGTGAGAAGTGTTTGACAGGGGTAGAGAGGGGAAGGGGAGTATCTAGAAACGGGTTTACTGTGTTTATATTGTCATAGTTAATTATGTTTTCATGGGGCTGAAAAATGTTATGCAGATGGATCTTGAATAATTCTGCTTTTTCTGAGTCTTTAGAAGCATAGGTGCCGTTGTCTTTTTTGATGGGAATATTCGAAGATTTATATTTAAGAGCTTGTTTGGTAGCTTTCCAAAGACTTCCGTCTTTATTTGATAGATTAGATAAGTGGTTATGAAGTGATTCTAGTTTATGTTTAGTGAGAATTTTTTTTAATTTGTTTGCCAGTTTATTGTATTTATGTTTATCCGAAGGTAGTCTAGTTCGCTGATATTGAGCCCTTAATCTACGTTTCTCGGCTATGATAACTCTTATGTTTTGGGGAGTTAGATTAGTTACCTTGGGGAGCTCATTTGGATTTGTTGATGCCCAAGCAGCTGTTTGTATGCAGTTAGTTAGGTCATTAATTGCTAAGTCGATGTCGTCAGTAGATTTTAATTTGACATTTAATTTAATTTCTTGTTGGAAAAGGTTATGGAATAG
>NW_021770712.1:0-1236 GCF_005508785.2 Acyrthosiphon pisum | reverse complement strand
TAGAAAATAATTTAAGACTTAAAGTTAGCAATTTGGAGCCCGATATTGACGTCATCGTCCATTCAAAACAACACCAATCGTCTCATTGAAATAAAAAGTAAACCATAATAATTATAACAATTTTACATATTTAATTTTTTTTATATTTATAAGTTTTTTTCTTTCTGTGCATTAAAATACTCAATTAAATACTTTATTTTTTATTTTATATTTATATAATTTATATTATCTCATTTTGTAATTCCTAATGAAATAAAATTCTATTTATACATAAAACATAAACGTATACATTATTAATAAGCAAAAAAAAAAATAGTCAGGTGGTACGTAAAAATTTTCAAATTGTGTAAGTGGTACGCGACTATAAAAAGGTTGAGAACCGCTGGTCTAAGACGTAAGTCAATGCTTCTCAACCTTTTCATAACGGCCGCCCACCTAAGAAGCAAAATATTTTTCAACGCCCCCCCCCCCACTTAATTAAAATAAAAATAAAAATATTATACATGAAAAGTTTAATATTGAATAATTAATAAATATAATATATATATATATATATATATATGTACAAATGTGAATATAATGAAAATAAAATGTAAAATTAATGTTTAAATATAATTTAAGAGGATAATTAAAATGTTTTTAAATGTATTGATCAGTGAGATGGTTGTGCTTGGTGATCCAGAGCCAATTTTTTTACGTTTGATTCAATGTTTGTGAGATGAAGGCGTAAGTCTCCTCTTTTGACGATGTCGAGTCGATTTCTTTTTTTAGTTATTAGATTCGTTACCGCACTAAATCCTCGCTCAACGAGGTAAGAGGAAGGGAAGGCAATTAATAATTTTTGTACGACAGTCCACAGCCCAGGATAAATTCGACTGATAGTAGACTGGAGCCAAAATTCTGTGAGGTTTTCACCATTCTTAAAACTTGCTTTTAACATCTCGTTAGTGGAAATTTTGATCAATTCTTCTTGATACTGTAGTTTTGCTGATTCAATATTTACAAAAGGGTTTATGACCCATTGAGGAACTTCCAGGGACAAAATATCTTCAAAACGTGAAAAATCTTTATCCAAAGATTGAAGGTGTTGACAGTAAATTTGTGTGTCATCAAACGAGATCTTATTGTTCTTGTGTAGATCTGACAGGATTGGAAACTGGCTAAACTCGTTGCGTCCAAAATTATGCTTTCATAAAGTTAATTTTTTTTCGAAAGCGGAAATAATAGATTTAGTTG
>NW_021770711.1:969-3499 GCF_005508785.2 Acyrthosiphon pisum | reverse complement strand
ACGACACCAATTACGTTTGAGACGTCTGACGGGGTTTCCCGGAATTGAAGGGACTGCTAAATTTTTTATTAGAGGGTTAGGATGATTAAGTAACCCACTGTGAAACCGCTACTATATTTTTATGATAAAAATATTATTTTATCATGTTTTTACTTTTAGGTTTTTTAATAACAACCCATATATTTAATCAGAAGCACAATACTTTTTATAAATATGATGATGTATAAATAATGAATGGTTTCATTACGTAGGTAGGTATTTAAAATTAACAATATGTTTAACCAATATTATACTGAACTGCAGACTTTGCAGTGCAACTCTTAGCTATTTTTCTTTAATTCAAACGTTAATGCACATTAATAAAAAAATGATTATTATTTAGCATTTACTATTTTATGATTGTAAATAAATACAATTATGTATTTGTTTTTGACAATAAATTTAATACTAAAGCCGTTTAGTTCTTTATTAAACAAATTAAAACACTACCTATGATAACAATTTTTATTTTGTTGGTGTAAAAATGTAGTTTAGTATAAATATTTCAGACCATATAAAAATATTGTTTTCAAAACCACAACAATTGAGTTAGAAAGTTAGTATTGCCATTAATGCCATTTACATAAATGTATCACTCTGTATATTTTATAACGCTGAATGCGGGACGGACCCCGGCTCGGGTGTAAATGCGTTTGGTAACTGATAGTTTTTAACAATATTGTCGTGTTAGAGGTACATAATATTATACACTGTGCGCTGCCGCCGCTATTGTCGGGAGCATTAGAGGAATTATATTTTATATTTTATTATTATCGTGGCACGACGACAAAAGGGATATGCGCACACAACGGGCAGTGTATAATATAGCGCTACTGCTGCTGCAGTATGGAACCTATTATTGCGACCGACCGATACGACAGATGGCCGCCCGAAAGTCACATTATTTATATTATAGAAACTGCCTTTTTATAATAGGTACGTGTTTTTATGACGATTGTCCGAATGCGCTCGATGACGACCGCGGCGGCGATGACTTATGTTTTTATTTATTTGACTATTATTATTGTTATTTCAATTTTTTTCCCTGTTATATCACTATTGTTATATTATTTATCGAAATTATTACATTAATGGTCTAGGTTTGCGTATACTGTGGCACGTACTCAACGTGCCACCTGTTCATTTTGTATTTTGTCGACCGAATCGAAATTATGCTGAAGTTTGTAACGCATATAAGCTTCAATGCATTGATATAATGTTTAATTGCCACAAATCACAATATTATTACGTAAGATAATTTATAAATTAATTGGTGCATTTTTTTTTTCAACGTTGTTATATTAACTTTGTTAAGTATAAATAATCTATATAGTTACAGGAAACGCCCTCGTTATGGATGTTAACCTATATAATACCTAATTTATTATCACCTAATACTATTTTGCACGAAATACGTTCATTAAGAAAAATATTTTTTTCATCATCGATAGCCAGTTAATTAATTAAATAATGTTACATAAAATTAAATCTTTTAGCAGGTTAAATATATAAATATATTATATACCAACATAATATATGTTATGATGTATATTGTACTTTTTAAGATTTAAAATATAACAGAGAATACATTTCATGTTTCATCTGTTTATTAATTAATACAATTTACTTATTATTGTTTATGTATATTCTAGTAAAAACATAGCTACCTACTTAGGTAAGTATTTATTGAATGCTCGACTATTAGGTATTATTAAATAAAATAATGCAAATAAACTATTGATTGTGTTAAACACTTAAAAGGTAAAAAAATACAAATATATTAATAATGCGTATTTGAAGGGTGAAAATCCAAAACATGGTATTGCCAAAATTTCGAAAATCATGTTAATCATCGATGTATATGGAAAAAAATGTGAGGAGTTCAATTTTGCAGTCAGAATTAAATTATATCGATTACTCTTGTGAATAAAATTTTAAAACTGATGTTCAATGCATAACGTGATATTTCCACATTTAATGTCAATGCAAAACGTAGTATTACATGTTCAAGTCAAAACGTATTATTGCCCATGTTATTTGTATTGGGGCATAGGTACTTGTTACCATTGCAAAACGTGGTATTTCCGGCAATAATGCGTTTTGCATCAACAAAAATAGGAACAACTTCAAAACTTGCTATTGCCATTAGCTTTCCAAAACCTGCAATACCATGTTTTGGCCTGTAAACACTTTTTTAAAGTATTAAAAATAAGTTTTAAACTAAAAATATATAAATATATGAAATATATTTATTTTGACACCACCAATCGTTTTTTTTTTCATTTTTTATATTTGTGAATATTTTGATTTTTGGCAATACCACGTTTTGGATTTTCGCGCTTCATTTACGGTTTCAATATTATTTAAACATAACCGTTATGGTGTATGATTTGGTTCGTTTAAAAATGCCCCTGTAGTTACATAGTATTATAGTGCATCTTAGTTTCAGAATAAGCTGTACAATATGCAATTTAATCAAATGTAATAACGT
>NW_021770711.1:0-869 GCF_005508785.2 Acyrthosiphon pisum | reverse complement strand
TTCAATGATAAATATTTACTCTGTTATATATTTTTCTTCTCATTTGTTTCCATATATTTTTAAATTCAATATTCAGTGTTTGAAAAGAACGACGATCATATTTAGTGAAGGATACCTAGACGTTAGGTACTCGTTTTCTTTCAAATAGAACGTGAACGACGTTTATATATTTAATGAATTTGAACGATTTATAAGACGTTCAAATTTATTTATTATTTAATAAATATTTATTGATAATACTATTATGATAAATAATCTATTACGAATTATAAAAATTAAATACATGAAATTCCAGTGGGCATGTCTGGATATAAAACAACAATAACATTATTATTTCCACGATTTTGTATTCGTATTTAATCCATACGTAAAAATAAAATAGAATAAATTAAATTAACGAAAAAATTAACGCATTTATATTTTCAAAGAACGTAGACGTATTCAATTGAAAAAAATATGAATTTGAGCGTCAACGAGTTCCTTTAAGCACTGAACGTGAACGTGAACGAATTCTTTTTTTTAGAGAACGTTCCGAACACTGGTCACTATTATATCTACTGGGCGTAATCTATAAAATAATTTTGGACATAATAATATAATATTATGTATAGGTTCATTATTTTCTCTTCAAACTCAAAAAATTCCTCCCTGCCCCTCACTACCTTCTTTTAAAATCATATCTCGAAAATCGCACCTTCTGTGTTCGCGTAAATAACAGCTACTCTTCAAATTTCCAAATACTTGCTGGAGTCCCTCAAGGAAGTGACATAGCTCCCTTCCTATATTCAATATTCGCCCACGACACTCCGACCTCTCCACATACAACACTGGGTACATACGCTGACGACACGATAATCCTGGCTTCCAAC
>NW_021770710.1:35503-36200 GCF_005508785.2 Acyrthosiphon pisum | reverse complement strand
CAACCAACAAACGAATTAATAATTCTGGTGGTGGACCCAAAACACGGTCTCCTGTAACAGCCATTTGACCGTTATTGCAACACGTAGAAAAATGACCCGTCGAAGTACGCTCGCAGGAGAAATGGCGGGCACCACAGTGCCGACAGACAACATTCAATGGTCCTAAGTCATGCCGTTCTGGAAGTTCATGTTGAATGCCAGCCGGACGGTCTCTCAATGGCACACGTGCTCTCGGTACAACAGGAGGAATCGGTACGAACTGCAATTAAAATGCTCAGTTATTAAGATTATATATATATATATATATATTAATGGTATAAATGTTTATTTTAATTTTAATAAAATGTATTAACTAACTTGTTCATTGACGTCTGGTAGTAAATCGTCAAATGCATCTCTGAATTCAAATTCTGCCTCTGCATCAGCAGGAAGTAAATCAACATACTCAATGTCATCTTGTACCACTTCCTCTTGTCGATTTCTTCTTCAGCTAGGTCCATCATTACATCTTCCACTATGGACTTCGACAACTTCTATCTCCATCCCGTTGTTACCGGGGATTGCCACTTCAGCTTCCAGTTGATTGCCTGGTGCCGCAATCTCACGGAGTGGATGAACTACCTATAGTATCAAAGGAAGTCTGTTGTAATGTGTGTATAATAACAATCTCAAATATATAAGCTTAAATATTCACGTA
>NW_021770710.1:27371-35453 GCF_005508785.2 Acyrthosiphon pisum | reverse complement strand
CCAATATACAACACTGTTTTTGCTCACCTCCCGGAAGACATCAGCAATCGAAGAAAATCCATCTGGACGGTCCGAGCGCCGCGGCGGCCGTACGCCGTGATGAAAAATCCCCGGCCGCGCATTCGGCAGGTCGGTATGCCGTCGTTAAAAATCGCGGAAATTAGTGGACCACTATAGTTTTGTAGAGAATTTTCTCAGCTTTTCGCCAATATACAACACTTGTTTTCTCACCTCCCGGAAGACACCAGCAATCGAAGAAAACCACCGGACGGTCCGAGCGCCTTGGCGGCCGTACGCCGTGATGAAAAATCCCCGGCCGCGCATTCGGCAGGTCGGTATGCCGTCGTTAAAAATCGCGGAAATTAGTGGACCACTATAGTTTTGTAGAGAATTTTCTCAGCTTTTCGCCAATATACAACACTTGTTTTCTCACCTCCCGGAAGACATCAGCAATCGAAGAAAACCACCGGACGGTCCGAGCGCCTTGGCGGCCGTACGCCGTGATGAAAAATCCCCGGCCGCGCATTCGGCAGGTCGGTATGCCGTCGTTAAAAATCGCGGAAATTAGTGGACCACTATAGTTTTGTAGAGAATTTTCTCAGCTTTTCGCCAATATACAACACTTGTTTTCTCACCTCCCGGAAGACACCAGCAATCGAAGAAAACCACCGAACGTCCGAGCGCCTTGGCGGCCGTACGCCGTGATGAAAAATCCCCGGCCGCGCATTCGGCAGGTCGGTATGCCGTCGTTAAAAATCGCGGAAATTAGTGGACCACTATAGTTTTGTAGAGAATTTTCTCAGCTTTTCGCCAATATACAACACTTGTTTTCTCACCTCCCGGAAGACACCAGCAATCGAAGAAAACCACCGGACGGTCCGAGCGCCTTGGCGGCCGTACGCCGTGATGAAAAATCCCCGGCCGCGCATTCGGCAGGTCGGTATGCCGTCGTTAAAAATCGCGGAAATTAGTGGACCACTATAGTTTTGTAGAGAATTTTCTCAGCTTTTCGCCAATATACAACACTTGTTTTCTCACCTCCCGGAAGACATCAGCAATCGAAGAAAACCACCGGACGGTCCGAGCGCCTTGGCGGCCGTACGCCGTGATGAAAAATCCCCGGCCGCGCATTCGGCAGGTCGGTATGCCGTCGTTAAAAATCGCGGAAATTAGTGGACCACTATAGTTTTGTAGAGAATTTTCTCAGCTTTTCGCCAATATACAACACTTGTTTTCTCACCTCCCGGAAGACACCAGCAATCGAAGAAAACCACCGGACGGTCCCCGTAATCCGTGATGAAAAATCCCCGGCCGCGCATTCGGCAGGTCCGGTATGCCGTCGTTAAAAATCGCGGAAATTAGTGGAGCACTATAGTTTGTAGAGAATTTTCTCAGCTTTTCGCCAATATACAACACTTGTTTTCTCACCTCCCGGAAGACACCAGCAATCGAAGAAAACCACCGGACGGTCCGAGCGCCTTGGCGGCCGTACGCCGTGATGAAAAATCCTCGGCCGCGCATTCGGCAGGTCGGTATGCCGTCGTTAAAAATCGCGGAAATTAGTGGACCACTATAGTTTTGTAGAGAAATTTCTCAGCTTTTCGCCAATATACAACACTTGTTTTCTCACCTCCCGGAAGACACCAGCAATCGAAGAAAACCACCGGACGGTCCGAGCGCCTTGGCGGCCGTACGCCGTGATGAAAAATCCCCGGCCGCGCATTCGGCAGGTCGGTATGCCGTCGTTAAAAATCGCGGAAATTAGTGGACCACTATAGTTTTGTAGAGAATTTTCTCAGCTTTTCGCCAATATACAACACTTGTTTTCTCACCTCCCGGAAGACATCAGCAATCGAAGAAAACCACCGGACGGTCCGAGCGCCTTGGCGGCCGTACGCCGTGATGAAAAATCCCCGGCCGCGCATTCGGCAGGTCGGTATGCCGTCGTTAAAAATCGCGGAAATTAGTGGACCACTATAGTTTTGTAGAGAATTTTCTCAGCTTTTCGCCAATATACAACACTTGTTTTCTCACCTCCCGGAAGACACCAGCAATCGAAGAAAACCACCGGACGGTCCCCGTAATCCGTGATGAAAAATCCCCGGCCGCGCATTCGGCAGGTCGGTATGCCGTCGTTAAAAATCGCGGAAATTAGTGGACCACTACAGTTTTGTAGAGAATTTTCTCAGCTTTTCGCCAATATACAACACTTGTTTTCTCACCTCCCGGAAGACACCAGCAATCGAAGAAAACCACCGGACGGTCCCCGTAATCCGTGATGAAAAATCCCCGGCCGCGCATTCGGCAGGTCGGTATGCCGTCGTTAAAATTCGCGGAAATTAGTGGACCACTATAGTTTTGTAGAGAATTTTCTCAGCTTTTCGCCAATATACAACACTTGTTTTCTCACCTCCCGGAAGACATCAGCAATCGAAGAAAACCACCGGACGGTCCGAGCGCCTTGGCGGCCGTACGCCGTGATGAAAAATCCCCGGCCGCGCATTCGGCAGGTCGGTATGCCGTCGTTAAAAATCGCGGAAATTAGTGGACCACTATAGTTTTGTAGAGAATTTTCTCAGCTTTTCGCCAATATACAACACTTGTTTTCTCACCTCCCGGAAGACACCAGCAATCGAAGAAAACCACCGGACGGTCCCCGTAATCCGTGATGAAAAATCCCCGGCCGCGCATTCGGCAGGTCGGTATGCCGTCGTTAAAAATCGCGGAAATTAG
Organism: Acyrthosiphon pisum; assembly: GCF_005508785.2. NCBI lineage: Eukaryota > Metazoa > Arthropoda > Insecta > Hemiptera > Aphididae > Acyrthosiphon > Acyrthosiphon pisum. The sequence goes on along the minus strand of NW_021770710.1, from coordinate 32,720 downwards.
TGGACCACTACAGTTTTGTAGAGAATTTTCTCAGCTTTTCGCCAATATACAACACTTGTTTTCTCACCTCCCGGAAGACACCAGCAATCGAAGAAAACCACCGGACGGTCCCCGTAATCCGTGATGAAAAATCCCCGGCCGCGCATTCGGCAGGTCGGTATGCCGTCGTTAAAAATCGCGGAAATTAGTGGACCACTATAGTTTTGTAGAGAATTTTCTCAGCTTTTCGCCAATATACAACACTTGTTTTCTCACCTCCCGGAAGACACCAGCAATCGAAGAAAACCACCGGACGGTCCGAGCGCCTTGGCGGCCGTACGCCGTGATGAAAAATCCCCGGCCGCGCATTCGGCAGGTCGGTATGCCGTCGTTAAAAATCGCGGAAATTAGTGGACCACTATAGTTTTGTAGAGAATTTTCTCAGCTTTTCGCCAATATACAACACTTGTTTTCTCACCTCCCGGAAGACATCAGCAATCGAAGAAAACCACCGGACGGTCCGAGCGCCTTGGCGGCCGTACGCCGTGATGAAAAATCCCCGGCCGCGCATTCGGCAGGTCGGTATGCCGTCGTTAAAAATCGCGGAAATTAGTGGACCACTATAGTTTTGTAGAGAATTTTCTCAGCTTTTCGCCAATATACAACACTTGTTTTCTCACCTCCCGGAAGACACCAGCAATCGAAGAAAACCACCGGACGGTCCGAGCGCCTTGGCGGCCGTACGCCGTGATGAAAAATCCTCGGCCGCGCATTCGGCAGGTCGGTATGCCGTCGTTAAAAATCGCGGAAATTAGTGGACCACTATAGTTTTGTAGAGAATTTTCTCAGCTTTTCGCCAATATACAACACTTGTTTTCTCACCTCCCGGAAGACACCAGCAATCGAAGAAAACCACCGGACGGTCCGAGCGCCTTGGCGGCCGTACGCCGTGATGAAAAATCCCCGGCCGCGCATTCGGCAGGTCGGTATGCCGTCGTTAAAAATCGCGGAAATTAGTGGACCACTATAGTTTTGTAGAGAATTTTCTCAGCTTTTCGCCAATATACAACACTTGTTTTCTCACCTCCCGGAAGACATCAGCAATCGAAGAAAACCACCGGACGGTCCGAGCGCCTTGGCGGCCGTACGCCGTGATGAAAAATCCCCGGCCGCGCATTCGGCAGGTCGGTACGCCGTCGTTAAAAATCGCGGAAATTAGTGGACCACTATAGTTTTGTAGAGAATTTTCTCAGCTTTTCGCCAATATACAACACTTGTTTTCTCACCTCCCGGAAGACACCAGCAATCGAAGAAAACCACCGGACGGTCCCCGTAATCCGTGATGAAAAATCCCCGGCCGCGCATTCGGCAGGTCGGTATGCCGTCGTTAAAAATCGCGGAAATTAGTGGACCACTATAGTTTTGTAGAGAATTTTCTCAGCTTTTCGCCAATATACAACACTTGTTTTCTCACCTCCCGGAAGACATCAGCAATCGAAGAAAACCACCGGACGGTCCGAGCGCCTTGGCGGCCGTACGCCGTGATGAAAAATCCCCGGCCGCGCATTCGGCAGGTCGGTATGCCGTCGTTAAAAATCGCGGAAATTAGTGGACCACTATAGTTTTGTAGAGAATTTTCTCAGCTTTTCGCCAATATACAACACTTGTTTTCTCACCTCCCGGAAGACACCAGCAATCGAAGAAAACCACCGGACGGTCCGAGCGCCTTGGCGGCCGTACGCCGTGATGAAAAATCCCCGGCCGCGCATTCGGCAGGTCGGTATGCCGTCGTTAAAAATCGCGGAAATTAGTGGACCACTATAGTTTTGTAGAGAATTTTCTCAGCTTTTCGCCAATATACAACACTTGTTTTCTCACCTCCCGGAAGACACCAGCAATCGAAGAAAACCACCGGACGGTCCGAGCGCCTTGGCGGCCGTACGCCGTGATGAAAAATCCCCGGCCGCGCATTCGGCAGGTCGGTATGCCGTCGTTAAAAATCGCGGAAATTAGTGGACCACTATAGTTTTGTAGAGAATTTTCTCAGCTTTTCGCCAATATACAACACTTGTTTTCTCACCTCCCGGAAGACACCAGCAATCGAAGAAAACCACCGGACGGTCCGAGCGCCTTGGCGGCCGTACGCCGTGATGAAAAATCCCCGGCCGCGCATTCGGCAGGTCGGTATGCCGTCGTTAAAAATCGCGGAAATTAGTGGACCACTATAGTTTTGTAGAGAATTTTCTCAGCTTTTCGCCAATATACAACACTTGTTTTCTCACCTCCCGGAAGACATCAGCAATCGAAGAAAACCACCGGACGGTCCGAGCGCCTTGGCGGCCGTACGCCGTGATGAAAAATCCCCGGCCGCGCATTCGGCAGGTCGGTATGCCGTCGTTAAAAATCGCGGAAATTACTGGACCACTATAGTTTTGTAGAGAATTTTCTCAGCTTTTCGCCAATATACAACACTTGTTTTCTCACCTCCCGGAAGACACCAGCAATCGAAGAAAACCACCGGACGGTCCCCGTAATCCGTGATGAAAAATCCCCGGCCGCGCATTCGGCAGGTCGGTATGCCGTCGTTAAAAATCGCGGAAATTAGTGGACCACTATAGTTTTGTAGAGAATTTTCTCAGCTTTTCGCCAATATACAACACTTGTTTTCTCACCTCCCGGAAGACACCAGCAATCGAAGAAAACCACCGGACGGTCCCCGTAATCCGTGATGAAAAATCCCCGGCCGCGCATTCGGCAGGTCGTTATGCCGTCGTTAAAAATCGCGGAAATTAGTGGACCACTATAGTTTTGTAGAGAATTTTCTCAGCTTTTCGCCAATATACAACACTTGTTTTCTCACCTCCCGGAAGACATCAGCAATCGAAGAAAACCACCGGACGGTCCGAGCGCCTTGGCGGCCGTACGCCGTGATGAAAAATCCCCGGCCGCGCATTCGGCAGGTCGGTATGCCGTCGTTAAAAATCGCGGAAATTAGTGGACCACTATAGTTTTGTAGAGAATTTTCTCAGCTTTTCGCCAATATACAACACTTGTTTTCTCACCTCCCGGAAGACATCAGCAATCGAAGAAAACCACCGGACGGTCCGAGCGCCTTGGCGGCCGTACGCCGTGATGAAAAATCCCCGGCCGCGCATTCGGCAGGTCGGTTTGCCGTCGTTAAAAATCGCGGAAATTACTGGACCACTATAGTTTTGTAGAGAATTTTCTCAGCTTTTCGCCAATATACAACACTTGTTTTCTCACCTCCCGGAAGACACCAGCAATCGAAGAAAACCACCGGACGGTCCCCGTAATCCGTGATGAAAAATCCCCGGCCGCGCATTCGGCAGGTCGGTATGCCGTCGTTAAAAATCGCGGAAATTAGTGGACCACTATAGTTTTGTAGAGAATTTTCTCAGCTTTTCGCCAATATACAACACTTGTTTTCTCACCTCCCGGAAGACACCAGCAATCGAAGAAAACCACCGGACGGTCCCCGTAATCCGTGATGAAAAATCCCCGGCCGCGCATTCGGCAGGTCGGTATGCCGTCGTTAAAAATCGCGGAAATTAGTGGACCACTATAGTTTTGTAGAGAATTTTCTCAGCTTTTCGCCAATATACAACACTTGTTTTCTCACCTCCCGGAAGACATCAGCAATCGAAGAAAACCACCGGACGGTCCGAGCGCCTTGGCGGCCGTACGCCGTGATGAAAAATCCCCGGCCGCGCATTCGGCAGGTCGGTATGCCGTCGTTAAAAATCGCGGAAATTAGTGGACCACTATAGTTTTGTAGAGAATTTTCTCAGCTTTTCGCCAATATACAACACTTGTTTTCTCACCTCCCGGAAGATACCAGCAATCGAAGAAAACCACCGGACGGTCCGAGCGCCTTGGCGGCCGTACGCCGTGATGAAAAATCCTCGGCCGCGCATTCGGCAGGTCGGTATGCCGTCGTTAAAAATCGCGGAAATTAGTGGACCACTATAGTTTTGTAGAGAATTTTCTCAGCTTTTCGCCAATATACAACACTTGTTTTCTCACCTCCCGGAAGACACCAGCAATCGAAGAAAACCACCGGACGGTCCGAGCGCCTTGGCGGCCGTACGCCGTGATGAAAAATCCCCGGCCGCGCATTCGGCAGGTCGGTATGCCGTCGTTAAAAATCGCGGAAATTAGTGGACCACTATAGTTTTGTAGAGAATTTTCTCAGCTTTTCGCCAATATACAACACTTGTTTTCTCACCTCCCGGAAGACATCAGCAATCGAAGAAAACCACCGGACGGTCCGAGCGCCTTGGCGGCCGTACGCCGTGATGAAAAATCCCCGGCCGCGCATTCGGCAGGTCGGTATGCCGTCGTTAAAAATCGCGGAAATTAGTGGACCACTATAGTTTTGTAGAGAATTTTCTCAGCTTTTCGCCAATATACAACACTTGTTTTCTCACCTCCCGGAAGACATCAGCAATCGAAGAAAACCACCGGACGGTCCGAGCGCCTTGGCGGCCGTACGCCGTGATGAAAAATCCCCGGCCGCGCATTCGGCAGGTCGGTATGCCGTCGTTAAAAATCGCGGAAATTAGTGGACCACTATAGTTTTGTAGAGAATTTTCTCAGCTTTTCGCCAATATACAACACTTGTTTTCTCACCTCCCGGAAGACACCAGCAATCGAAGAAAACCACCGGACGGTCCCCGTAATCCGTGATGAAAAATCCCCGGCCGCGCATTCGGCAGGTCGGTATGCCGTCGTTAAAAATCGCGGAAATTAGTGGACCACTACAGTTTTGTAGAGAATTTTCTCAGCTTTTCGCCAATATACAACACTTGTTTTCTCACCTCCCGGAAGACACCAGCAATCGAAGAAAACCACCGGACGGTCCCCGTAATCCGTGATGAAAAATCCCCGGCCGCGCATTCGGCAGGTCGGTATGCCGTCGTTAAAAATCGCGGAAATTAGTGGACCACTATAGTTTTGTAGAGAATTTTCTCAGCTTTTCGCCAATATACAACACTTGTTTTCTCACCTCCCGGAAGACATCAGCAATCGAAGAAAACCACCGGACGGTCCGAGCGCCTTGGCGGCCGTACGCCGTGATGAAAAATCCCCGGCCGCGCATTCGGCAGGTCGGTATGCCGTCGTTAAAAATCGCGGAAATTAGTGGACCACTATAGTTTTGTAGAGAATTTTCTCAGCTTTTCGCCAATATACAACACTTGTTTTCTCACCTCCCGGAAGACACCAGCAATCGAAGAAAACCACCGGACGGTCCCCGTAATCCGTGATGAAAAATCCCCGGCCGCGCATTCGGCAGGTCGGTATGCACAGTCGTTAAAAATCGCGGAAATTAGTGGACCACTATAGTTTTGT
>NW_021770710.1:26164-27271 GCF_005508785.2 Acyrthosiphon pisum | reverse complement strand
ACGTTGTCCGCGATTCGACGCAGTCGGATCGCATACCCGATGATGTGACCCGGCCGTCGCACATCGTCCGCTATCCGACGAAGTCGGATTGCCTACCTGGACAACTGAGGTGACTGACCTGCTAGACACCAAAAAAATAGCAGCGGCTATATGATTTTTTTACGGGATTTCGAATTTCCGGCGGCGTTTTCGAATAATACTTGTCCGCTGCGATGCGACCCGGCCTGCTCGAACAACCACGTCGAACCGCAATGGTCCTAACCTTATCACTGTTCCTTATCACCAGACCTAGGTAGGTACATGTATAATATATATTATATAATGAATAAATGTATAAATATTAATTATATAATAAAATATCCTAGCTCGAGTCGAGTCGACTATACCGTAGGTAAGTTTAATCGCGTTCGGGACGGCGCAACGGTTTAAGAGTTATAGATTTGACTCCAGTTCTTAAGTTGGTAAGGCGTCGGTGGGGATGACCGGCGGCGTTTTTTTTTTCGTTATTTACCTTTCGCTATCACATCCTTATCACAGCTATATCAGCTATCAGCTATATCAGCTATCACAGCCTTATCATGACGAAAATGTTCAAGTCTTACCTACTGCTTTTACGGCATTTGTACGAACCCGTTAGGATTTTATTCGGGTTGCCGGCTAAATATTTTATAGGCTGCGCGCGGCCGTATTTCGTTCCCGACGGGCCAGCCGCGCGGCCGAGTTTATTAATAGTTTTGTCAAAATGTCGAGTTTTAGCCCTTTTTAAAACGTCAGCTGATCTCCCCGTTGGCCAATTATTCGCGTTCCCCGCTCAATGTATAGGCCGCCCGCGGCCGTTGTTCGTTAGCGACGAGTCCCGGGGCAGATTGACATCGCGGAGAGTGTAGAGCGAAATGTTTAGAATTTTTTTTCACGTAATTTTTTACTTAATTTTTTCGGTGACAGTAATGCACGTCGTCCGCGATCCGACGCAGTCTGATTGCATACCTGATGACGTGACCCGACCGTCGCACATTGTCTGCTATCCGACGAAGTCGGATTGCCTACTCTGTTAACTGAGTTAACTGACCTGCTAGGGACCCGAAAAATAGGGTGGCTATATGATTT
>NW_021770710.1:10293-11443 GCF_005508785.2 Acyrthosiphon pisum | reverse complement strand
CTTGATAGTATAGCTTGGCATTTATTATTCAGTAGGTACCAGTGAACCATAGGCTAAGCATTTAAACAACAATTGTAGATGTATAAATGATTAAACTGAAATCAAAAATAAACTTAATGACATATTGTATCATTTATTTAATTGTAGAAACTACCAACTAGTAAAACTTACCAACAAATTGTACATAATAATATGTATCTACTCATCAAGTATCCAATTGACATGCAACTAACCAATTTAGGTACTTTATTAAAAAAAATATAATATTGTGTATGTGGTAGATAAGAAAAAATACATACAAGAACTTTGTACTTGAACTTTATTTATAAAAAAGTGCATAATTAAAATTTAAAAACTTAAAAATGTGAAATAATAAAAAGTAAAAGTTTATTAACATTAAGGATTCAAGATCATGATTTAATCAAATCATTTAAAGTATTTGGCACAATTTTATTAAATATGAATTATCTTACAAGCTTAAAACAATAAATATAACCTAATAACCGTTTATCTACTTAACGTATTTTCATGTACTTCACGATAACCTGGTAATAGGTATACTTATAAACCATGATAATATTATAGATAATCGTGGCAATCGTGCACAGAACAAAATTAACAATACAAATAACAGCTGATATGATTAGCGACAAGACGTGATAGTCCAATAATCCAATTGGCAATTACTTATAATATGTATGTTAACAATAAAAGTTATTTTCGGAAGTAGGTAGGTACACTGATAATCATTTATCACCATATCTTCGGTATCGAATTTATTACTTGTAACTTCTGGTCTTTATAAGCGATAAGTATATCAATAATATCATGACCAGTGGCGCTATTAGCGTGGGGTAGAACTGTGCAACATAGTGGAGTATTTTGGGGCACAACTTAGGCTTAACTATCGTACTTACTGAATTGATTTGAATAGTTTATTATTTTTTACGCTGGAGCACAAGAATCCCAATTACTGCGGTCTGCAGTACTGACTAGGTATAACGCATTTACACACAAACACCTCTCAAAACACCCCAACTTTGAGGAGTTGTATCTCGTCAACGGATAAACGAAAAATGAAAATTTAAACGTGATAATTCATGAGAAAAAAAGCCTTACTAAATTATGAAATTTATAGTATGGGTTGCCA
>NW_021770710.1:6357-8346 GCF_005508785.2 Acyrthosiphon pisum | reverse complement strand
ATTATTAAATTAACTAACAGTTAAAAAGTTAATCGGAAGAAATAGTAGTGGTTAGTTTAACTATCGGTTAAATCTGATAGTTAGTTTAACTGGAGTTCCAAAAACAGTTTAACTGGGACAAAGTATTAACCGGCAGTTAAATTCTACTAACTGCCAGTTAAAGTCAATTGAAAAACCGGGCCTAAGTCACATGTTATTGATATGCAGTTAATCATTATAATAATAACACATACAACACATACGTTGAATATTTAAGCTTATAATATTTGAGATTGTTATTATACACACATTACAACAGACTTCCTTTGATACTATAGGTAGTTCAACCACTCCTTGAGATTGCGGCACCAGGCAATCAACTGGAAGCAGAAGTGGCAATCCCCGGTAACAACGGGATGGAGACAGAAGTTGTCGAAGTCCAAGTGGAAGATGTAATGATGGACCTAGCTGAAGAAGAAATGCTACAAGAGGAAGTGGTACAAGATGACATCGAGTATGTTGATTTACTTCCTGCTGATGCAGAGGCTGAATTTGAATTTAGAGATGCACTTGACGATTTACTACCAGACGTCAATGAAGAAGTTAGTTAATACATCTTATTAAAATTAAAATAAACATTTATAACATTAATATATATATATATAATATCTTAATAACTGTGCATTTTAATTGCAGTTCGTACCGATTCCTCCTGTTGTACCGAGAGCACGTGTGCCATTGAGAGACCATCCGGCTGGCATTCAACATGAACTTCCAGAACGGCATGACTTAGGACCATTGAATGTTGTCTGTCGGCACTGTGGTGCCCGCCATTTCTCCTGCGAGCGTACTTCGACGGGTCATTTTTCTACGTGTTGCAATAACGGTCAAATGGCTGTTACAGGAGACTGTGTTTTGGGTCCACCACCAGTTATTAATTCGTTTGTTGGTTGATGATTCGCAAGTAGCAAAACATTTTCGAAAAGAAATCCGCCGGTACAACAACACTCTGGCATTTGCGGCTATCTCCACTGATCTAAGCCCAAGACGTTTGCCTGGTCAGGGACCAAGAGTATTCTCCGTTCACGGGCAGGTGTATCGTAGGATTAGTAATGATGTTGTCAGAAATGAACTAATGCAACCAAGGTTGTGAGTTGTATTTTATTGAATCCGGGGCAGCAAATCAGATTCGCATGGCACAACAGCCACGTGAACGACCACTATTATAGAACTTGCTTACAGACTTAGACAGTCTGTTACGGCGAATCAATCCATTTGCAGTGGCTTTTGAGTAATATATATTACTTTAAATTATTAACATATACCGGGTGATTCTTTTATCATTGAACACTCATTATTTCAAAAAGTGTAAATTTTTTTGAAAATATTTTTTTACATAGTTTCAAGTCACTTATAAAACAATGTTTTTCTTAAAAAATTATATTTTTAGATGTTTTTTATCCTTATAATTTTTTAAGTTTTTTAATTTTTTGAATGACAACATTGGGTTTTAATTTTATATTCCAAAGCAGAATATTATTCTTAGTATTGTGATACATGAAAATCGAATTTCGGGTGAGTAGTTTATGAGTTATAAATATTCAAAGTTTAGATGAGCGGAGTAGAGTGGTACGGGGTTACCCCGTGAAATGTTTGTCCACTTCTCCGCTCATCTTGAGTTACACTCAAAACCAAAATCGATTTTGTCGAAAACCGATTCTGCGTAAAAATTCCCGTTTTTCCTTAAGAGGACGTCACACCCGCATAATATGTTGTCTCTGTCTTATCACATCAATATTACATTTTTACAGATTTGATCGTAACGGAAGGCAGTTGTGGTACTAATTAATTAATTACATTATCCAACGTCCAACAGTATTGTTTTACTACAATTAATATCGTGACACGGTCGTCGGTCGAATACCGGAACACGTTTATTATTCAGGTATTCTCATTATATTATAATAATAATACATATTGTTATTATTATATAATATATAATAGTAAAAT
>NW_021770710.1:3327-5140 GCF_005508785.2 Acyrthosiphon pisum | reverse complement strand
TTTCGAGTTAGAAATTCATAAAAATTTTCCTTTTTAAATCTAAGATATGAAAATGTAATACAAGATTCCTTATAAGATTATCTACCTTTATCAAACAAAAAATATCTATAAGAAAGTCAAATTAAATTTTTATGATCGTTTGAAATTCAAATTTTTACAACATTGGATATTCACTCGATTTCTCATGTAGCGATTTCCTTATTTTGTTCTAATTCAAAAACGAATAACTGCAGATACATGAAATTTTTATTGAATGTTTATATAAGCATTTCCTATACACCATACAATTTGGAAAATATTTTGACTCTTTTTGAGCTGTTTACGGACATTTTCAGTTTTAAATTTTTTTAGTTTTTTTTTCTATAAATATCAATAAAGTTTTATCTGTTGGGTCAAAAAGTGTAAAAATTTAATACAAGGCTCCTGATATACTGTTAAAAAAGTAGTTGAAAAATATTAAAAATGGATAGGCACAATTTTTTTTATAAGCATTTAATGATCGAATTTTGACAAAATTTATTAAATTTAAAATTGAATACTTATTTCGTAGTTAAAAATATATAAAATATTCAACTTTTATACCTAAAGATTGAAAATTTCAAACAAGATTCCACGTAAGTAATTAATTCTGTTACCAAAAAATCTGAAATATACATTTAAACAGTTTATTTTTATAGTCATTTTAAGTACAAATTTGGACGAAATTACATATTAAAAACCTAGGATAACTCTTTTAGTTATTTTGTTGTGATTGTATAATAATATTATTCGTGGGTACTTGAAACTTCTAAAGTATACTATTATATATCTATGATTTTACCACGGTTTTTGTTGATGTATAACGCGTTATAACTTATAAGTACCTAATAGATATTATGATATGATTAATTTGGAATTTATTATAGGTACCTATTATAGGTCAATTTTTTTTTAATACCATAGATAAGTATATATATATGTCTAATACATAGACTGATATACCGTCTCCGTTCAGAATCGTTTTTCTTATACAGTGATAATATATCATTGAATTCAATTTTAATACTGTCCATTATACAGTGACCCACTGTACAGCAGAGCGACATCCACTTACCCACCTTTTTTAAATTGCATTTTACGATTTCTGTATAATTTAATGTATTAGGTGTAAAAAATGGGTCGAGTGGTGTGAAAGCTCAGAAATTATGGATGTTTTCAAATCTAAAGGTTATAGATTTTTAAACAAGAACCGTGTTATTTGTTTTGATCATTTTAAATCATCTGATTACATTATATGGAAAGGTGTAGGAAATAAAACGTGAGTTATTCAACTTTTACATAGGTAGTATAGTCATTAGTTTTGCTATATATTAATTCATCCAAGTAAATGCATTAAAATATTTTTATATTATATTATAGTATTATTTTAATATTATTAACAAGGTTTGTTAAAGTTTTTCATTTATAGTATTTGATATTATGTTATTCTTATTAAAAATAAGTTTTGTTAAAATAATTTTATATTAGATATTTTTAAGACTGTTTAAAAATGATATATTATTAGGGCTGGGATTTGTATGTAAATACATATTTTTAGTAAAACATGATAAATTAATTATTGCAAATGATAAATTCGTTTCACGTGATTTGCAATAAAATAAGACATATTTTATTTTACATATTTTTACATATTTCGTCATAAATACATATTTTTACATACTTTGTAAAAATTTCACTTTTTTTACATATTTCGTAAATTTCGTAAATTTCAGTGGCTTAGTATATTTTACATTTATATTTCGATAATGGTACCTACTCGGAAATTGTAAGTGTA
>NW_021770710.1:2461-3277 GCF_005508785.2 Acyrthosiphon pisum | reverse complement strand
AAAAAAATTTTTCTATGTGAATAATTTATAATATTTTAATGTCTAACTTCAAACGCTCGTATACACAGCTTTTATTCAATTTTCAAAGCTTAGATATAAATAAATACATTTATGAATATCTAACTCGAAATAATATGCCAATTAACGTGATTTTGGTAAATTTTGTCAACATTTTAACTTCAGACGCTAATAAAAAATTATTGTGGATTTACTCTCAATTTTAGATTCTGAACGGAGTGATGAATGTGGGGATTTCACAATGATATGTGTTTTTAGATTCTGAGTGAAACGATGAATGTATTGATTTTACAATGATGCGTGTTTTTTTATAGATTCTGAGTGGAACGATGAATGTATTGATTTTACAATGATGTGTGTTTTTTAATTTTTTTAATTTTTTTTAATTTTTTTTTGTGTCTGTGTACACGATAAGTAGTCGAAATAATGCTACGATTTTCAACTTCAGTATCTTGTTCGATCAGAAAGTGAATATCGTTGGTGCATTGGGGAGGTCAAAATTTAAATTTCCCAGTAGTTTTCAAAAGCGCCGGGAAAAACAAAAGAAAAATTAAGGAAAAACGGGAATTTTTACGCAAAATCGATTTTTCACAAAATTGAATTTGGTTTTTGGTGTAACTTTAAAAAAAATTACCGTAGATACATGAAAATTTTGACTGAATGTTTATCTTAGCATTTTCTATACACCATAACATTTTCAAAATATTTTGATGTATTTTGAGCTCTTTACCGGACATTTTTATTTTCCATTTTTTTTTAGTTTTTTCCTAAAAATATCAATAAATTTTATTTGTTGGA
>NW_021770710.1:0-174 GCF_005508785.2 Acyrthosiphon pisum | reverse complement strand
TAGATAGGTACATGACAATTTTACTGAATGTTTTATATTTTCATTTTTCTATACACCACAACATTTTGAAAAATATTTTGACTCTTTTTAGGCCGTTTACGGATATTGCCAGTTTTAAATTTTTTTGTTTTTTTTTCTATAAATATCAATAAAATTTTATTTGTTGGGTAAAAA
>NW_021770709.1:10197-10489 GCF_005508785.2 Acyrthosiphon pisum | reverse complement strand
AACCCGAATATGTCTATTTTTGGATTGTATTGTAAATGTTGTGGTGATATCCACTGGCTAGTCGTTTGGCTACGCCGCTACGGTCGTCACTCGACATGATCATCAGTATCAAGTATCAATAATTTACGAGATAATAATAATATGTTCATTGTCCATTAACGGTTGACCATTGTTCCTTGTTCACTGGCACAGTTCTTATACATGGTTTTTTTTTTATTTTGTTAATTGTGACCGTATGTACTAACTAATAAATAATAATTATGGATTCTACAAAACTAAATATTTGTCATTG
>NW_021770709.1:2140-10147 GCF_005508785.2 Acyrthosiphon pisum | reverse complement strand
ATTTATTATTTGAAAGCATTTTTGTACAATGATCTGTGAGCATATCATTACAATATAATAGGTTATAAATCTATTTGTTCGATCCACTGAACTAGGTACTTCAAAAATAAAAATTTAAAAAAAAAATAAGCATATATTTTATATTTTAAGCATTAAAAATTAATAAATTAATGGTCGGGGGGAATTTCCGTGATTCAGTGTGTATACCTAAGTCATAAATAAAGTTTGTATTTACCATTATTTTATAAATTGATATTAGACATAACCATAAATTATATTTTTAATGATAAAATAATGCATATGTTGAATGGGTTAAAACCCATTCATGCCCAGTGACCTATATGTAGGACACCGGTTTATCGCATCGTCATCTAATCTATTTTTAGAATTATTTTCCCCAATCTGTTCTGATCTACTACGTGACAGTGTATTTATTATAACTAAACTTATTTCGTTCATTAGAACACGATAGTTTTATTATAAAACAATTTATGTACATCAGTGTATTTTTCAGTCACCATGGCGTCATTTTCAAAGTAAGTAAAAATTATTTTGTTTATCTAAAATTTTCATACACAATTACAAAAACTACCTATTAAGTAGAGTATGGTAAATATATTTTACGAACTGAGGTACACATTTTCTTTGTATTTAGTTATTTATTAGCATACCAAACATAGTGTCCTAAATGTAGTACACTGGGTACATCAGTTACTAAAATTATATTTCACCATACATAAATATGATAAAAATGATAAAACATAAATTAAATTTATTTTATTAGTTTCAAATACAATATACAACTGTTTTTTTAATTTAAAACTAACTAACTGTTCACGAAGTAACCGAATAACAAGGTGATATTGATGATATTTTGGACGATGTTACTGACATATTTATGGAGCCACCAGTAAATGTAAATAATAACATCACTGATGAAGACAGCGATGATGATGGACCGATAGGTGATATATTACAGTTTTTAAGTATTTTTAAATTATCAATTGTCGAAAAAATCTAAATTCTTTTTTCGTTCTTATTGTCGTAAAGTAAAAATTGTTTGTTATTAACTAACTGGTATTCGAGTGGTATATTTAAATCGTTAACTGTTAATGGGTTTTGAGGACAAACTTCAACTTTGGATCTTACTCTACGGATTGTTCGAGAAATCAGTGATTGACTTGGTAATTGAGCAGCAACAACCAGTGGAACTGTAGTAACAGCTTCACTAATTAAATTCATTGTGGACACTTGATTACGTTTTGCATCACCTTTAATTTTTTCCAAAATTTCTCTAACTTGAATTTTGGCACCATTTGGCGCATGATAATGACAGGATTCCTTTAGTATTGTCAGTGGCGCCGATCCCTATACCCAAGTATGGCGACTGCCATAGTGAATTATGTGGTGGGTGGGTGGGTGGCTGGGTGCTGGGTAGGTGCACATAGCCCATATGTAAATATTATGAAAGTATTTAAGTGTAAAACTATATTATATATTTAACATAATTACCTAAAAACACATCAGTTGTGATACGCTGATTACGTCGATACAAGCCGTAGTCCGTAGACCGTATATAACAACGCAGATAATAAGATAACGATAATGCGATGTGCTGTAAAAACCCGAATATGTCTATTTTTGGATTGTATTGTAAATGTTGTGGTGGTGATATCCACTGGCTAGTCGTTTGGCTACGCCGCTACGGTCGTCACTCGACATGATCATCAGTATCAAGTATTAATAATTTACGAGATAATAATAATATGTTCATTGTCCATTAACGGTTGACCATTGTTCCTTGTTCACTGGCACAGTTCTTATACATGGTTTTTTTTTTATTTTGTTAATTGTGACCGTATGTACTAACTAATAAATAATAATTATGGATTCTACAAAACTAAATATTTGTCATTGCGGCAAAAATATGAGAAGCTTAAATTCACATAATTATAGGCTCCACATTAAATCATGCAAGCAACACAAATTGTCTGAGACTAGTGTCAAAATCAGTACCTTTTTTAAGGTGAAAACTGTGGAATGTAAGTATAATTTTTATTTATTTATTAAATACGTTTAAATTTTCTGTGAAAAAGTTGTTTGTTTTTTATGATTTTTCTATTAAATTTAATATTTATTATACTTTTCTTAATATTTAAGAGTAGCTTTTTGGATTTTGACATTGTGCCATCCCTATTGTTATGCCACCCATACCATCATTTTCTAGAGATGATTATTATTATTTTCATAATATTTTGATATATTATAAGATATTTAAGGTACAGGTACTGACATTATTGAGCATTTTTTAGTTATTTTTGAATAGTGTAACAAATATGTATTGAACTGAGCAAAAACGTTAGTTAGTCTAAGTTGGTCTTACTGCAATAAAATAATATTTAAAATCTCTAACCACAGAAAAATATATTATGAACTTAAATATATTAACTTAAATAAATAAAATATATTTTTTTTTCATGAATAGATACACCTAATGTGATTGATGACATTATATTAGATGAACATGGTTGTTCTTCAATGGATCAAAATATTAAAACAGCTACTGATGTAGAAGCTTTAACATTAGAACCATCTAGTTCATCTTTTGGTAAGTACAATTCAATTTAATCAAATCAAATTATATTTTAAAAAGATAAATAAAATATATTTTTTTTCATGAATAGATACACCTAATGTGATTGATGACATTATATTAGATGAATATGGTTGTTCTTCAATGGATCAAAATATTAAAACAGCTGAAGATGTAGAAGCTTTAACATTAATACCATCTAGTTCATCTTTTGGTAAGTACAATTCAATTTAATCAAATCAAATTATATTTTAAAAAGATAAATAAAATATTTTTTTTTTTCATGAATAGACACACCTAATGTGATTGATGACATTATCTTAGATGAACATGGTTGTTCTTCAATGGATCAAAATATTGAAACATCCAACGAAACTTTATCATTAATATCATTTGGTTCATCTTCGGGTAAATTTAATTTAATTTGATCTAAATGAGCAGTAGACACATCTTTCATCTGTATTATATACATATCTACTAAGCCGAGAACATTTTTTATTTAATTTTTGTTTTATTAGATAACAGATTGACAAATGATCCTGGAATAATTGTCAAAATGAAAAATGTAGGACCAGAAATGAAGAAGTTGATTATAAACATAGGTCCTTGTCAACCAACTAAAGATGATTTTCCTGCTAAAACTTTTCCGATCGATAAAAATGGCCGTAGCTTCAAAGATTTGTGGTATTTTCGTTTATTAACCGACGGAACTAAAGTACTTAGAGACTGGTTAACATATTCAGTAAGTCTTGATAAAGTTTATTGTTTACACTGCTTCTTGTTTGGAATAAATTTACATGATAAATTGGCCAAATCTTGGACCCAGACTGGCTTTTCTACTTGGAAAAATGGAATTTTTGCAATACAAAACCATGAATGTGCCCCCGATCACATTTTATCATCCTTAAAATTTAAACTCAGAGAAACCAATGCTCCAATTTTACCAGCGCTAGAACATACAAGAAAATTTCAAGTTACTTATAACAGACAAGTGATTTTAGAGCTAATAGAGATAGTACATTTTCTTGCTCTCCATAATTTGGCATTCCGAGGTCATCGTGAACAATGGACAAATACTATTAGAGGCAACTTCAAAGATTTAGTTATTTTAATGGCAAAAAATTCCACTGTCCTGTTTGAACATATTTCAAAAATTAAAAATGTAGGTAAACATCAAATATCGTTCTTATCATGGCAAAGACAAAATCAATTGTTAGAAGCTATAGCTGAAAATATTTCTACTAAAATTATTTATGAAGTTCAAACTACTCGCATATTTAGTATATCTATTGATTCAACTTTTGACGAATCTAAAAGAGAACAAGTGTCTTTTGTAATTCGATACATAGATGAAGCAAATGGAGCCGTAAAAGAAAGATTGCTTGCTCGCAAAGAATCGCCTTATACTACAGGAAAAGTATTATTTGATTTATTTAAAGATGTAATGGAGACTAATAATCTTAACTGGAATAATAATTTAATTGGTCAGTCGTACGATGGTGCCAGTAATATGAGGGGCAACTATAAAGGTCTTCAGGCACGCATTTCAAATGACTGCTCTCATGCATTGTTCATCTGGTGCCACGCGCATAGATTGAACCTTGTTGTGAAGCAAGCAGTTTCATGTAATAATGATGCAGTTGATATGTTTGGAAGCTTGGAAACATTATACGCTTTAGTATGGACTTCAAAAAAGAGAGTTGCTATATTTCGGAATAATCAGTCAAAAAGAAATTATGGAACACAATTACAAGCAATAAAAAGAGTAAGCACTACTAGATGGATGTCCCATGCAGCAGCTCTTGATACAGTATTGTCATTTTTTGAAACCATTATTGACACATTGATTAACATTCGTGATTTAGAAGGTCCCAGTGATTCAAAAACTGGATCGACTGCAAGTGGCTTAATTTTATACTTTTTATCCTACAAATTTTTAATAACTGCATTTAGATTTAAGGAATTATTTGATATACTTGGACCTATTAATAAAATACTTCAAACTCAAGATTTTGATGTCATTACTGCAACAACAATAATAAGTCAAACTAAACCAAGGATACAAAATATGCGTGAAGATAGTGCGTTTGAAAAAATAAACATTAAAGTTGATAATTTTATTAGTGACTTGGAGTATGAAATTGAACCATTAAAAAATAAACGGTTAAAAAGAGTTCCAAAAAAGTCTGGAGAACTGAGCATTGATGAACCTATAGTTGAACCTATAAAAAAATTTAGAATAGAAACTTATAACACACTTTTTGATGTTACACTTACTGAAATTAATAGTCGTTTTAATGTCATTAGTTGTGGCGTGTTGAACGATTTATCACTTTTGACTGAGAAAAGGATAATGGAAGTAAGAGAAAGTAATGTTTTACCAGATGATTCATTTTTAGTATTTTGTCAAGTATATAATAAATTTGTTGATCGAAATGCTTTAATATCAGAATACTTACAATTTGTTGTTAATTATAAAGAAATTGAATCTACAATCAAACTCAAATCAAATTTACACACGATCATCAATGACGATGATTTAGACGAAGATGGAAATTCAGGCGATGAGAATTATATAGATTTTAGTTTATATGATGAAGTAGAAGATCAAACATCGAATTGCTCAAAACAGAATTTAGCCAGAGTTGGAAAATTATTTAAACTTTTCTGTACAGCATCACTTCAAAATGTTTTTCCAAATTTATATTTAACATTGAAAATAACTGTTACACTTCCTGTATCGAGTTGTACAGTTGAGAGATCATTTTCTAAACTAAAATTAATAAAAACTAAGCTCCGTACAACTATGTGTCAAGACAGATTGGAGCAAATGGTCAAAATAAGTTGTGAACCTGATATATCTCTTGATAAATAAAAAATAATAGATATATTTGCAAGCAAGTCAACGCCACTCACTAAATTATTAATTATTTAAATAATTTTTATAAACAATATTATATTATATTATAAATATTACAAATTTTAATCATTACATTGCATTTTCACTTTACCTACACATATAATAAGTTTATTAAGAATTGTAAAATAAAAAATTTCAGATATTATTCTTTACTATGTATGTATTTGTATTAATTTACACTTATTTGTATAAAATCTCAAAAATCAGAAATCCATCAGTTGTTCTTAAATATATGTGGTAGATAATTTAAATTCTAAAATGTAAACTTAACAAATGAAAGCAGCCTATTAAATAATACCTACAACTGATCAGTATGAGCTATTTGATATATCTTAATATTAATATCAATAATAGTGGTGTACATGGGATTTTTATTGTTGGAGGGACTTGAAAATAAATATGTAGACACCAAATTTGCTTAAAATAATTATGTGAACCCCTATATCTTAAATAATTGATAATTCGCAATATGAAAATAGATGTAATGTATATTATGTATTGATATAAATAAGGAATACAATATGATGGTAGGGTTTCAGTCCCCCCCGTGTATACCAATTAGTAGGTGGGTAGGTACTATTAAAATTTGATGTTCGCCATATTGCATTTTTTGTAGTTCGGCGCCACTGAGTATTGTGCCTATAAATAATATAATATAAATTAATATACTTCGTCAATTTATTATAATATTTATATAAAACAATAATCAATAATTTTGAAATAAATATTTAAATCACTAATTACCTGTTTCATCTTTGCTACTTGTAAAACACGAACTGCATTTATATTTGTTATACTTGGTACACCGCCAAATATATTTGTTTTTACCATTACTATAAAAAATATGGAGATATCCATTTTGTAGTAATAAGTTATTACCTTTTTGGCTTTTAATAAAAGTAAGAGTCATATTTAAGAAAGAAAATCAAAAGCAAGGTACATCAGTTGACAAGTAATACTGTTATGACAAAACTATTACACATAAACCTGCTAAAATGTATATAACCCGATAAGCCTTCTACCATTTTTATCTTAATGGCATAATATGTATACGTAGTCAATACCTATAGTGACGCTTTGACGAGGATCACCGGCCAGTTTTCGCAATAAGTAGACTAGCAGTTATAAAGATATAAAATGTCGATCGGAGATAATATAATAATAATACCTATGTATACAACGGTACACACGGCGATAGAACCGATAGCCGATATATTTGACGTATATTTGATTATATAGAGATAAATAAATTATATGAATATAAACTAAAAAATTAGTTTAAAAAATATTTTGACCAAAAACATTTTTGCCATGAGATATTTTGCCATAAGATATTTTGACTAAGATATTTTGACCAAAGATATTATTTCGAAGATATTTTGACCGGTAATTAATTTAATTTAATATAATCCATAAATAAGCTATAACTCATCTGAAAAACAATGTTTTGGACATATTTATACATTATGTAGGCACCTATAGAAATTGTGGTTCATAAACGAAAATAAAATATTTGGTTGATTATAATTAAGTGAATTTCTCCAAAGAACTATAATATTATATTACATACAAAACCCAGTATTCTGTTATCTTGTACCTACTATTATACGTGTTGGCAATTACTTATGATAATAACTGCAAATATGAAATAAGAATAAAACCATATATCGGAATGAGTCACAGTAAACAGTAAACATACTATAAGATTTGACATGACTAACATGTTCATACTCAACTATAATACAGCTGTATCATGTTATATCAATAATATCTTCAATAATTAATAATGTTATTTATATATACTTATTTTTTACTCTAGTTAATTTGGAAAAAACTCTCCGTGCATAAATAACATTATTAATTATTGATGATATTATTGATATAACATGATACAGCTGGTTACAACCAGTCAAACCCAAGAAAACTTAGACATGCAAATGATTTTATATTCTGAGAATGATTTGTTAAAATCATTAGACTTAAATGAAGTACTAAGAGAGTTGGCTTCAAGTAAAACAAGAAAAAAAAATTATTTGATAGAATGGTTTTTGTTTTATACAGGGTGATTGATTAAGCGTAAAACACTCATTATCTCAAAAAGTATTCACTTTTTTCAAATTTTTTTTTTTTCAAAATTTTAGATCTATGCTGTTCTAGAATTATATAATTTTTTTATATTTTTCACCCTTATATTTATTAGGTAAACCACCATCAACTTTTGATTTTCAAATGGCAACCCATACTAAAAATTTCATAATTTAGTAAGGCTTTTTTTCTCATGAATTATCACGTTTAAATTTTCATTTTTCGTTTATCCGTTGACGAGATACAACTCCTCAAAGTTGGGGTTTCTGAGAGGTGTTTGTGTGTAAATGCGTTATACTAGTCAGTACTGCAGACCGCAGTAATTGGGATTTTTGTGCTCCAGCGTAAAAATAATAAACTATTCAAATCAATTCAGTAAGTACGATAGTTAAGCCTAAGTTGGTGCCCC
>NW_021770709.1:934-2090 GCF_005508785.2 Acyrthosiphon pisum | reverse complement strand
TCAACACAAGATACGCCAAAAAACAATTTTTTTGTTAAAAAAACTAAAAAAACAACAACTAGTAGATATTTTGAAGTAATCGGTATAAATTTATGTAACAAAATACCATTCGAAATAATTACCCCTACAGTTAATTTATTTAAAAAAAGAATTTTGCAATGGATGTTGGAGTTTCATGACGAAATAATTATATAATTTGTTACAGTACTTTATAAAATCAATATATTCAATTTTTATTTAATTTTAGTTTAAAAATAATAGATAGGTATATGGTTATATATTTTTAAGAAAAAAAAAAAAAAAAAAAAAAAAATATCTGTAATTTAAATGTAATGTTATCTTTGAACTCCTGGGCCCCCACACGAGTTCTCTCAGTGGGGCCCAGTATTCATATGTATGTATATATATGTATGAAATTAAAAAAAAAAATTAAATAAAATATTAACCAACAGTTCCATCTAGACGAAATCAATCCAGTCGGCCGCAGAACAATTTTGCCTTCGACGTTTCTAGGTGGCCCACGGTACATGAAACAATGTTACCACGACGCAATGTCCATTGTGCGTAAGTACGGAAAGCCTGACTTATTTATAACATTTACGTGTAACCCTAGGTGGCCAGAGATAGTAGATAACATTCCATATTGGTTGAACGCAACTGACAGGCCTGATTTGGTGGCAAGGGTGTTTCATACAAAACTGAAGGAGCTAATGCGTGACATTACGGTCAATAAAGTGTTTGGTAATGTAGATACTTATGTTTACACCATTGAGTTTCAGAAACGTGGTCTTCCACATGCACATATACTCATCATCTTGGATGAGGACAGCAAGTTACTTACTGCCGATGACGTCGACAATGTAGTGTGTGCCTACTTGCCTGACCCTGCATCCGAAAGGCGCCTACTTGACAGTGTGAAATCGCACATGATTCATGGTTCATGTGGACCACTCAATCACAACAGTCCGTGTATGTTGGACAATAGTTGTACAAAGAAATATCCCAAAGAATACATCGAGGAGACTGTATACATTTCTGATGGTGGTTACCCGACTTATCGTAGACCGAACAATGTACTTGTGGTCACATCAGAGGCCATCCTGTCAGCAATGAGTTTGTTGTCACGTATAACCCTACTTGCTGGTCAAGTATAATG
>NW_021770709.1:564-884 GCF_005508785.2 Acyrthosiphon pisum | reverse complement strand
TAATGTATATTCACTAACACACACTCACCGCTATACCGCGTATGTATTTCTACACAGTTTTATAAACTATTGTAACCTTGGCGCGTCGCCGCGATCTTTTTACGAGTAAAACCGCGTTTGAATATTATTAAACTATTACTGGGTAGCTAAGCCAGCAATCTTATAACAATATTCAACTACCTATTTATTTATTATTTAATTCTTTTAACCGAATTATCACTTTTAACGACTTTAATTTATCACACAAAAATATTATTTTTATTATATCTTATAATTATCTTATTCTAGGCTAACCTTACAATTACTTTTTTTTACTCAAA
>NW_021770709.1:0-464 GCF_005508785.2 Acyrthosiphon pisum | reverse complement strand
AACAAGGAACAATGGTCAACCGTTAATGGACAATGAACATATTATTATTATCTCGTAAATTAGTGATACTTGATACTGATGATCATGTCGAGTGACGACCCGTAGCGGCGTAGCCCAAACGACTAGCCCAGTGGATATCACCACAACATTTACAATACAATCCATAAATAGACATATTCGGGTTTTTACAGCACATCGCATTATCGTTATCTTATTATCTGCAGTTAGCTATTACGGTCTACGGACTACGGCTTGTATCGACGTAATCAGCGTATCACAACTGATGTGTTTTTAGGTAATTATGTTAAATATAATATAGTTTTAGACTTAAATACTTTCATAATATTTACATATGGGCTATGTGCACCTACCCAGCACCCAGCCACCCACCCACCCACCACATAATTCACTATGGCAGTCGCCATACTTGGGTATAGGGATCGGCGCCACTGCTGGCGAATCAT
>NW_021770708.1:71627-72517 GCF_005508785.2 Acyrthosiphon pisum | reverse complement strand
CCGACGATATTGTGGAGCATTTTTCCGTTCACATCGGGATCCCAGTTGAAAACCATTTACGATTGTAAGTTAAAGTTACAATATAATAGGTAATATTAAAGTATATTAATTTCAGTTAATTAAATATATATAATAGTAAAACCTTCCTAAATGAACACCACCCCACCTCTCCAACTAAATAACTCAGTATTTTTTGAACAAACTACAAACCTCCTACTAGTGGAAAAAAAATTTTCAGAAGTTTCACTGTACTTATATAAAATTATATAATTATATATACATTAGAGTGGGTGCCTTTATATTATTTAAATTATAATATAGTATGATATTATATTTTAACAACATAAATTAAAAACAAAATCCTACAGGAACTCGATATAATTTTTAAATGTTATATATTATTATGATTAGGGACATTTTTTAAAATGTTTATATACATTTCAGCAGTTGTATACGACATACGACTTTGTAATCTTCGCTAATATTGGTTATTTCCAAAACTAGGATTTACAATCATTAATCTAGAAAATAATTCCATATTATCCTCACGAAATGTACATAATCAACGTTTTTTGTAACTTTTAATGTGTAGGTAGATAATGTAAATTATTAAACAATAATATCTACAATTTAGCATTCGGCGATTGTTTGAGTGTAGTCATATAAGCTAAAATCTTTCTTATAGATTATTTCAGTTTTACGTATACAAAATGCACGTTACAAAATAATATTATGCGTGCCTGCGTTCCATAATAGCATGATATATTTTTTTTTTTTTGATTAGTCCATCAAAATTCTGTGAAAAGATTAGAAAACGTGTTCGCTGATTCCAACAACGGTGGATACGGTCCTAGAATATTGCCTCCAGCTTGTCCACTGGAACGTTGTGC
>NW_021770708.1:40585-41177 GCF_005508785.2 Acyrthosiphon pisum | reverse complement strand
ACACTATCCAAGGGCACAAGATTCAAAAAACCAGTCAATGAAACATTAAAAAGAAAAATTGAACCACAGGCACGCTTTTGGACAAAACAAAAAGTGCAGAACCATCAACCTGCTCTATCATCTACAGAAGCTAAACATATAAGGCAATCATTAAAAAACATTACAAAATACACTTTAAATGTCAGTTCAACTCCAACATTTGATCATTCTTACATAAAAGATTAATTTTTAATGTTATTTTTAATAGGTTTACTATTTAGTATTTACCGACTGCTAATAAAATATTAATATAATAAAATAATCATATAGTGTAGTTCAATAATTTGTATTACAAAATAAATAATATTTTTGTTATGATTTTATTTGATCAAGATAGTGATTGCTGTTATTATTGGAAAGAAAAATTAAGAGTAAATCTTCAAGAATTGTTTACAGATGTTTGAAGTTCAAATTTGTATGAAATGTAAATTCATGCATAAAATAACAAAATTGGTTTTATTGTTCATAAAGTATTAATTGTAGGAACTCAAGACTTTACCTACTCAGGATAGTGGCGGTTATAAGGGGGGGGGACAGGTGGATCGCCCCCCAC
>NW_021770708.1:34682-40535 GCF_005508785.2 Acyrthosiphon pisum | reverse complement strand
TTTGGATTAATTAGATAGCTAAATGAAAAATAACAATTTAGTTATTTTATTGTAATTTAAAAATATTATTCATGGGTAATTTTAAGAAACTTTTAAGTACCGATATAAATAGGATTATATTTTACACACACAATGGCAATATAATTAATAACAATTAATTTAACCTATGCTGTATATTCAGAACTTGTATTTAGTATTGTTTTGTTTTTAGTTATGTTACACTAGTAAGTCTAAGTATTAATATAAAAAAAAAAAATGACCCAACATCCAACCACCCGCAAAATGTTTTATGTGTTGCTTCAGCAGCACATATACCACCATAGGATAGCCGCCACTGGTATTACTTATTACCTACATAGTTTTTTTCCGACTGTCTTCAATTCTAATTAATGAAAATTTGAAAGGTCCAGATACGTACAGGGGGTGTTCTGCCCAGTGGGAATAAGGGGTACATGTAATCATTATTATTTTAGTTTAGTTTAAAGCTTAACATTTATATGGTTCAGCCAGGCTGTAGGCTATTCTCACTGTCCCACCTGGCCTGTCCGCCTCTGTTTATAGCTATAGCCTATAGGTAGTATAAAAACTGCTGTCTTCAGTTTTTTGTTTCAAATGTTATCAAATGTTACATGTTATCATACATTTCCAATAATAATTAATGATAATAATAAATGATAAACGGCATAATGACGTCATGGACAGTGAGACATTTTTCCTGCTATGATCCATTCGTGTAGCAACTATAGTTCGACAACAATTTCTGCAGTGCTGATTTCATTTCATTTGTTTTAGTATGCAACAATGAATGGTGTCTAACCCACGGTTAAAGTCTCTTACATGCTCAATATGCGCTCACTATGCTCTTATTGATACATGTTATATATGTTACGTCCCAACTGACGTCGATACATACACCAACGCAGAGATGAACACTTGATGTATTATGTTATATTTGAGTGTTTATTAACAAGTACAAAATTACAATATTATAAATATATGACAGTGAGTGGTGTTACGACCTGCCTCTAAGTGTCTTATGTGTATTGCAAATATATGACAGTGAGTGGTGTTACAACCTGCCTCTGAGTGTCTTATGTGTCCCTAACCGTCTGACGAGCTCTTGTCATGGGCTCGTATATATATGATCGGATCCTTTGGAGTGGGTGGTCGTTGTAGTGGCTAAATCCGGTCATGAGACAGAGTCCTGTTTTCGACTTGGTATGCTGGACGACTCGCATCCTCTGTATGTGTGTTGACATTCCCGAGGAGATACGTGTGACGATGCTTTTATGGTTCGATTGTTTCATACTATGCTTTTGCAACGATCTCCGCGTGATATAATATACTAATGGTCTTATTAGTTACATCCGTTAGATATTGCTAAGAACGTGCGATACGCTATACATAGTTTATACATAATTGATTTATACGTAGGTACGTAACATATACATTGTTTCTGTACCTACTTATAATTATTAAATAGAAATTAAATTGTAGAATAACTTGAACGAGGGTTACACTGGGTCAGGCTTATTTTCATAAATTATTACATTATTATATTAAACTTGTACTATAGGTAACCTAAACATAATACTTAACGTCTTAATGTTATTACTACTTCAGAAAATACTTATAAATGAAATGTTAAGATATTTACTACTATAGTGGTCACACCATGGGTACCTACACTTATTGTTACAGGGTGCAATACATTTTTTTAAATGTAAGTCATTGTTGTTATTGTTACGGTAATACACATAAACACATTTAACCTAACCAACACAAGATTATATTAAATATATATGAACAACACACGCATTGAAAGTTTTTCTTTTTATTGTTAAAATTAAGTTTAAGTTTAAGTTATAATTCTATATTAACTCTTACTACTACTACTATTACTACTTCTACTACTACTACTTCTACTACTTACTACTGACCTAGGTCTACTCTCCTTTATTTGTAAGTTGTATACACTAGATAGGTATTTTATCATTTCACATCCAATGATAATAAGTAGTGTCTAACCTACGGTTAAAATTTGTTGCGTGCTCTTAGGTACATATTATAATTATATACATTGTTTCTGTACATAACTTTACATTTACTTTACTACTATACTATTGATACTATACTAGAAAACTAAATGTCTATCACAACACTTTCATTCAACTTATTATATTTTAATTTTATAGAAACGAAATTGTAGAATAATTTGAACGACATTCATTATGTTACTACTGTTTCAGATTTCAATTGCATATCAAACACTGGGTCGAGCTTATTTTCATACATTGGCTAAAATTGTATACGTAAATTGTAAATTTAATTGTATTAGATTAACTTATAACTATATACTAAACTATCAATTTTTACTATATTTACCTAAACGGAACGCTTAACACATTTCCTTAACTACACAAAATAGGTATTACTAGAGGTATTACCTCTCTTTTTTTTGTGAACTGGATAAGTATTTCACATATTGTCTTACTGTTAAGATTATTTATACAACTTACTTTGTTTGTACTGCAGTGTAACATATTTACTACTGATTTGTGTTATTTGATACATATTGGTGATAAATATAGGTGCACTTAAACTTTACATTCATATAATAATTTATAATTCATATAATAATTTCATAGAAATGCACTTATTGCATTTGAGTACCTACGCTTACTGTTATAGATTGCAATACATTTTTAAATACATTTATTGTTACGGTATAACACATAAACACATTAAACCTAACCAACAAAATATAACACTAAATATGTATGAACAACACACAACCATTAAATGTTTTTCTTTTCTTTTCTTTTCTTTCGGAAGTTAAAATTCTGTATTAAATTACACTCTTTTGTACTACAGTGTAACATATTTACTACTGATGTGTGTTATTTGATACATGGTGGTGATAGATATAGGAGACTTATAGAGTTCAATACATTTATTAAATGTAAGTCATTGTTGTTATTGTTACAGTATAACACATAAGCACATCGACACAAGATTATATTATATAAGTATGAACACACAACCATTAAAAGTTCAACTCACTGTATTTTAACTTTTAGTATGGGTATTTACAACCAATGAACAAAATACTTACTTTTCTTACTATTACTACTATTTACTACTGACCTAGATCATTAGTAAGTTGAGTAGTACTCTTAGAAATGTTTATATTATTTTAATACTTACTGATGTTAGGTTGGACAGAGCTTAGATTTAGATTAGATTTACACATTAAATTAAACATTATTTTGTACCTAACTCTTTAAAAACAGAAACCTTACATTAAATTCTTCATTACACTTACTGTAACATTTTTGTAACATAAGCACATTATAACCGACACAAGATTATATTAAATATGTATGAATACACAACCATCTAACTGACACAAGATTATATTAAATATGTATGAACACACAACCATTAAAAGTTCAACTCCCTGTATTTTAACTTTTATTATGGGTATTTACAACCAATGAATAAAATACTTAAACGTTTCCTTACTACTACTACTACTACTACTACTACTACTACTACTACTACTACTGCTACTAACTTAGGTCTGAGTTGTGTACTAGACAGGTATTTTATAATTTCACATGTGGTACTTTTAGACATGTTTATATTATTTCAATAGCTACATAATTTCATATAAATGCATATGCATACCTACACTTAGTGTTATAGAGTGCAATACATTTTTAAAATGTAAGTCATTGTTGTTATTGTTATGGTGACACACATAACCACATTAAACCTAACCAACACAAGATTATATTAAATATGTATTAAAAGTTTTTCTTTTTATTGTTTTAAGTTAAAATTCTATATTAAATTACACTCTAACTACTACTACTGACCTAGGTCTACTCTCCTTTATTTGTAAGTTGTGTACTAGATAGGTATTTTATCATTTCCAATGACAATAAGTAGTGTCTAACTTACGGTTAAAATTTGTTACATGCTAAATTATTATTCACTTTGCTCATAGATACATATTATAAACATTGTTTCTGTACTTATACTTATACTTATACTTTACTTTACTACTATAGTATAAAACATTCTTAAAAACTAAATGTTGATCATAGAACTTCCATTCAACTTATTATATTATAATTTTATAGAAATGAAATTGTAGAATAACTTGAACGACATTCAATTGTGTTACTGCTGTTTCAGATTTCAAATACATATCAAACACTGGGTCGAGCTTATTTTCATACATTGACAAAAATTATAACTATACTAATATATCAACTTTTACTATATTGACCTAAATGGAACACTTAACACATTTTCTTAATGTTACTACTACACAAAATAGGTATTACCTAAGTAGGTATTACCTCTCCTTTTTCTTGTGGATTGTGTACTGGATAAGTGTTTTCTCATTTCACATATTGTCTTACTGCTTAGATCATTTCAGTACTTTGTTTACTTTATTTATACAACTAACTTTGTTTGTACTGCAGTGTTACTTATTTGATAAATATAGGTGCACTTGATTTTATTACACACCATGATATTTTAATGTAACATAAACTTATAATGCGATAGATATATATAATTCTCATAGAAATGCACTTATTGCATCTGAGTACCTACACTTACTGTTATAGATTGCAATACACTTTTAAAATGTAAGTCATTGATGTTATTGTTACGGTATAACACATTAGCACATTAAACCTAACCAACAAAATATTATATTAAATATGAATGAACAACACTCAACCATTAAAAGTTTTTCTTTTTATTGTTGGAAGTTAAAATTCTGTATTAAATTACACTCTCTTCTACTACTACTACTACTACTACTACTACTTTACTATTTACTACTGACCTAGATCATTTGTAAGTTGGGTCACATGTAGTACTCTTAGAAATGTTTATATTATTTTAATACTTAATACAAAAGATTGTATTGATGTTAGGCTGGACAGATCTTGGATTTAGTTGTAGTCACACATTAAATTAAACATTATTTTGTACAACTCTTTGAAAAATGATTTGAACTACAACATGTATACTTTTATTGGTGTATCATAATCCAAATATGATTACACAACAACGCCTACTGTTATACAGTGCAATACGTTTTTACATTTTTTTAAAGTTATTGTTGTTATTGTGATACACTTCTATTCTACTATTGATTGTTATTATACGTTATTATACGTTGTTACTAAAATGTTAGTGCAGCAGTTCTTTTTATAGTAGATTTTGACATTCAATGCACAAAAATAATATTATATATTTAATTATATCAATATCTTAATATTGTACCTACTTTAAACTTGAATTAACTTTTAGGTACTCGGGGATGACATGGATGGAGAGGAGGACGTCGAAGGAGTGGGAAACGTGGAAGGAGTGGAGGACCAGCTGGAGGTGGTAGAGGACATGGGAGGAGTGGTGGACCAGATGGATGTGGTGGAGGACCAGGTAGAGGAGGTGGTGGAAGACATGGAAGAAGTGGAGGTCCAGAGAGAGGAAGTCCAGATGGAGGTGGTGGTGGACATAGAAGAAGTGGAGGTCCAGAGAGAGGACGCGGATGGAGAGGAGGTCCAGATGGAGTTGGTGGAGGACATGGAATTCGTGGAGGTCCAGAGAGATGACGTGGATGGAGAGGAGGTCCGGATGGAGGACATAGAAGTGGTCGACGGTCAGGTGGAGGGGATTGAGGACGTGGAAGTGGTGGAAGTGTATGATTTCCAGGTGGAGGACAATGATGAAGTTGTGGAAGACGACTACCAGGTAGAGGAGATTGAGGACGTTGAAAGTGGTTGGACTACCCAGAAGTGCGTGTGCCAATGATTCACCGGCAGG
>NW_021770708.1:31319-32375 GCF_005508785.2 Acyrthosiphon pisum | reverse complement strand
AGTTTGTTGTGTGATAAAACAAAAGCCATTACATTATTATACATTTAGTATTCCTCCTGATTAAATTATTTTCATAATATTGTAGTGATAATATCTATAGTTACATTACTTCAATGCTTAATTCACTATTCTCTAACTTATTTCATACTTAATAATAGTGTATACTTAATAATTAATGACACTTTGTATAGAAATTAGCTGACCTTAGACTTCATATTTTACCTTTATTTTGAGGTTCTACAAAACATTATGTACCTGCTATACACACCACACAAACATAACAATAAATAAATAACTCACGGTTAAATTACATCACATCA
This sequence comes from Acyrthosiphon pisum, assembly GCF_005508785.2. Lineage (NCBI taxonomy): Eukaryota > Metazoa > Arthropoda > Insecta > Hemiptera > Aphididae > Acyrthosiphon > Acyrthosiphon pisum. The sequence continues at coordinate 32,055 of NW_021770708.1, read as the reverse complement.
TATAATAATAATAATATAGAATATATAATCATGGTTTTAAATAACATATCTGACCACACATACATTCTGGACATTCTTTTGAATTAGTTGTTTTAATTTTAATTAGTTATTAGTTATTTACTATTATTTACTAATATTAAATTTATAATAATACTTATTAAACTAACAGTGTAAATTTGTTGTGTTTGTGTGAAACAAGTCATTATATACATTGAAAACAGCGTGGATCAACATAATAACTATCACATGTCTCATAATTTTGTAGTGGTAGTTACATTATGTGCTCTTAAGACATCACTATTGTCACTATTACTGACATCACTTACAGACATACACTATTAATATATTTTGTGGTTATACAAAACATTATGTAGGTACTTGCTATACTAAATAGTGTAGTTTCGTATAGATTCATAGTTTTGATTTCACAGTATATAATATATATAACTAATAGCACTTACAATATTATAGCCGACCTTAGAGTTAATATTTCATACCTATTATTACACACAACACAAACGTATCTCCATAAACTAACTCTCCGCTACTACAGACCTTTGGTTTAGCAATTAACTTAAAATTCATTATATTTCTCAAGGGTCGTGTCACTCGGATCCCATGTTGTATCCGCTGTTTTTCCCGTACGGCGAGGCCGGTTGGCATAACGGGATGTTGCAAGACGGCCCTCGAAGAAATAATGTTCGCAGTCGAAACACTATAAGAGAGTTTGCGTGCT
>NW_021770708.1:17918-18931 GCF_005508785.2 Acyrthosiphon pisum | reverse complement strand
TCGGATTGCCTACCTGACTAGCTACTTGCATACGAGCGACTTACACCTCCCACTGCATCCGATCCGCCGCAAGCGGATTGTCCATTCGGGGATCGACTTTCTCCCGAGAAGACTGATAGCTAGACATTCAAACTCAGAATCCGAATTTCCGATTTCAACATACACACTCAAGAACTGGACATTCACGCCCGGGGGGTCTGCGATCCGACGTAGTGGGATTGCCTACGAGACTAGCTACTTGCATACGATCGACCTACACTCCCAATGCTTCCTTTCGGGAATCGATTTTCACCCGAGATGACTGATAGCTAGACACTCAAACTCAGAATCCAAATTTCTGATTTCAACACATACGAGATCCGGACATACACGCCCGGGGGTCTGCGATCCGACGTAGCCGGATTGCCTACGTGACTTTTTACTTGCATACGATCGACCTACACTCCCAATGCTTCCTTTCGGGAATCGATTTTCACCCAAGATGACTGATAGCTAGACACTCAAACTCAGAATCCGAATTTCCGATTTAAACACATACGAGAACCGGACATACACGCCCGGAGGGTCTGCGATCCGACGTAGTCGGATTGCCTACCTGACTAGCTACTTGCATTCGAGCGACTTACACTCCCACTGCATCCGATCCGCCACAGGCGGATTGTCCGTTCGGGAATCGACTTTCTCCCGAGATGACTGATAGCTAGACACTCAAACTCAGAATCCGAATTTCCGATTTCAACACACACACTCCAGAACCGGACATACACGCCCGGGGCGTCGTCTGCGATCCTCGGATTGCCTACCTGGCTGGCTGTGTCGTACGATCGACTTGAATCGCCCGACTTACGACTAGACACTCTTCCGAGTTCAAAAATTACCGCTTAACCAGGGCTGCCAACACGACAAACACGACAAAACCACCCACACAGTCTTTCCGCCGCAGCGGGATGACAAACGCCAGAATCTAGTCCTTACTATAAAACGGAGACCCGTGTGGCGCTCTCGTTCCGACT
>NW_021770708.1:14737-16009 GCF_005508785.2 Acyrthosiphon pisum | reverse complement strand
GATTTAGTAAATAAAGTAACAAACACACGTTTTATATTCAATTAATAAAGTTTATTGCGTTCTGAACATATACAGACAATGGCACTATCTCCATTCTACACTGGCTGTCTTACCATCTTAACGTTCATTATATCTAAACTTATGTAGGACAATCCCTCCTATATAAAAAGTGCTTACTCGCAGTTTCGGGATTGTACCTGTTTACACTAATTTACAATAATCATTTCATTTCATAATTCTAAATGTTTTACAAATACTACATTTCTAATTTGTTTACTACTTGCTACATCCTTAGTTACTTCCTATGTTTAATAATACCAATTCATAACACTATTATTTTCACGTAAATTTTTCTTAATTTGCGTTTTCGATGACAGTAATGAACGTTGTCCGCGATTCGACGCAGTCGGATTGCATACCTGATGACGTGACCCGGCCGTCGCACATCGTCCGCTATCCGACGAAGTCGGATTGCCTACCTGGACAACTGAGGTGACTGACTTGCTAGACACCAAAAAAATAGCAGCGGCTATATGATTTTTTTACGGGATTTCGAATTCCCGTCGGCGTTTTCGAAAATACTTTAAGACTTTGTCCGCTGCGATGCGACCCGGCCTGCTCGAACAACCACGTCGAACCGCAATGGTCCTAACCTTATCACTGTTCCTTCCCTAACAGCAATAGGACCCTCCTGGGATGGTTGATAACTGTCCCAGTGGTAACTGTGGACCATCAGCGGGAACTACCTATTACGGTCCAAGACCGTTCAAGGCAGTCCATGGACCTTCATAGACATGGTCAATGCGCGTTTTCAGACCAGCCGATGGACTGCCTGATGGGCAACAAACAGACCATTCCTAATTAATGCCTTTTAGGTGCCATAAACGGTCTATTTCAGTCTTAGCATTACCCACATGGCTCCCAGTGCATATAATATAGGTATTATTTACTATATATATTATAGTATATATAATATATTAATATATATTTATATATTAAATATATATAATATAGGTATTATATATAAAAGTATATATTTATAATAACATATATATTTATTTATTATTAAAATATACTTTTTTTTACTGCACTTGCCAATATATGTAATTATTAATTTGAATAATATAGGTATGATTGCAGGTTAATAGATATAATAATAAGGCATTTTTTTTTAAAATATTTTTTTATATTGACTAATAATGAAAATTTTAACTATTTCATTTAACATATTAATCTGAATCATTGAACAATTGATCATTATCAATAGTTTGG
>NW_021770708.1:13636-14637 GCF_005508785.2 Acyrthosiphon pisum | reverse complement strand
AGTGTAACCCTCGTTCAAGTTATTCTACAATTTAATTTCTATTTAATAATTATAAGTAGGTACAGAAAAAATGTATATAACATGTATCAATAAGAGCATAGTGAGCGCATATTGAGCATGTAAGAAACTTTAACCGTAGGTTAGACACTATTCATTGTTACATACTAAAACAAATGAAATGAAATCAGCACTGCAGAAATTGTTGTCGAACTATAGTTGCTACACTATCTAAGAAAACACTATTAAACCGTAGCACTATTTAGTAGTATACTTGTGTGAGCTTATATGCAATATGTTGCAACAAGATCGTTGAATGTCATTGAGTTAAGTTATTAACATACACAGTAGGTACATAAATCTCATGAGAGTACACAACAGTATTTATATGGAGTCATGGTGTATTGCATTGAACATAATATAATTGATATACTCACCAGCAAGGCTGGGCATTAACGAGTTAAAAATTAAAATTAAGTTAAAACGTTAAGTTAATTTTAATCAAGTTAATTAACTCGTTACTTTTTTTTTTCAAATTAACTTTTAACTTAATAATTTACTTTTTTTCAAGATTAACGTGTTAACTTAAAGTTAATTTTATTCCAAAATTATCTAAATTAAGTTAATTTTCGTCCGAAGAATAACGCACATTTTAGATTCTGAGTGGAACGATGAATGTATTGATTTTACAATGATGTGTGTTTTTTTATTTTTTTTTTATTTTTTTATTTTTTTATTTTTTTATTTTTGTGTCTGTCATCACGTTTTAGGACAGTAAAAGTGCTTGGATTTTCTTCAACAGTACCTTTTCTGATAGGAAAGTGAATCTAGTTGGTACTTTGTCAAAAGAAAATTCCCAATAGTTTTCAAAAGCGCCGTGAAAAACAAAAGAAAAATTAAGGAAAAACGGGAATTTTTACGCAAAATCTGTTTTCGAGAAAATCGATTTTGGTTTTTGATGTAACTTTAAAAAAAATGACCGTAGATATATGAAATTTTGACTG
>NW_021770708.1:11870-13536 GCF_005508785.2 Acyrthosiphon pisum | reverse complement strand
GAATTTCCGATTTCAACACACACACTCCAGAACCGGACATCCACGCCCGGGGCGTCGTCTGCGATCCTCGGATTGCCTTATTGACTAGATACTTGCATACCAGCGACTTACATTCCCACTGCATCCGATCCGCCGCAAGTGGATTGTCCGTTCGGGAATCGACTTTCTCCCGAGAAGACTGATAGCTAGACACTCAAACTCAGAATCCGAATTTCCGATTTCAACATACACACTCAAGAACCGGACATACACGCCCGGGGGGTCTGCGATCCGACGTAGTCGGATTGCCTACCTGACTAGCTACTTGCATACGAGCGACCTACACTCCCAATGTTTCCGTTCGGGAATCGATTTTCTCCCGAGATGACTGATAGCAAGACTTTCAAACTCAGAATCTGAATTTCCGATTTCAACATACACACTCCAGAACCGGACATACACGCCCGGGGCGTCGTCTGCGATCCTCGGATTGCCTACCTGGCTGGCTGTGTCGTACGATCGACTTGAATCGCCCGACTTACGACTAGACACTCTTCCGAGTTCAAAAATTACCGCTTAACCAGGGCCGCCAACACGACAAAACACAATACCCGAAGACCCCGGGTTCCCGCCGCAGGCCGGATCGAAAAACCCAGCCCGAGGCGAAACGACAAAGATGCACCACCGCCCACACAGTCTTTCCGCCGCAGGCGGGATGACAAACGCCGGAATCTAGTCTTATACTATAAAACGTGAACCCGAGGGCGCAGCCAGTGTCGTAATTCCGAACTGCTATAGGGAACCCACCAATCAGAAAATTCCGTCTCGCCGGCGGGCCGCCTCCCGGCCGTCGGTCCGCGTTATCACTCTCTCTTATCACTTTTTGCGACTTTTTTCAAATTCCGAAGAAATTTCGAAGAAAATCGAGTTTTACCCAACCGGGGGGCCTCGGGGGGCCCCGTTCGGACCTTATTCGCCTTCCCCGCTATATTTATGGGCCGCGCGCTGCCGCACTTTTTTCCCGTCGGGCCCGCCGCGGCCGAGAGCGCGTGCAAACCGAGCGCCGCCGTCGCGCGCGTTTTTCGTACTTTTTGTCAAAGATTTGAGTTTTAGCCCTTTTCGACGCGTCCGCCCTCCCCGTCGACCACTTATTCGCGTTCCCCGCTAAATTTATAGGCGGCGCGCGGCCGCGCTTTCTCCGGGGGGAGTCCCGTGGCGGAGCGGGGTCGCGGAAAGCGGACGTCCCGTCGACGAGTAGGTATCGCTATATACGGGCATAAATACGTGCGTCGGGAGGTTCGAATTTTTCGCGAATATCGCGTTTTCGACGTCCGAGGGCGGCGAAGCCGGTCGTCCGCCGTCCGACGCGGTGAGATCGCCCGCTACGACGCCCAGAGCGGATGTGCGAATCGCGTTCGTAATTCGCCGGGACGGCGAAACGGCTTAAGAGTCGTTGATTTGACTCCAATTCTCAACTCAGTAGGTAGGCAGGTTGGTTAGGCGTTGGTAGGATTGACTAGGGGTCGTGGGTTCGATACCGGCCGCCGCGATTCGAATTAATATGCGGCGGCCGTGTTATCGGTTCAATTTTTTTTCCGCATTTTTTTTTTCGTTATTTACATTTCGCTATCATATTTAACGAAAATTTTCTGATTTTTTTTTAAAAAATTCGAGTTTCACCGCCTTT
>NW_021770708.1:10747-11770 GCF_005508785.2 Acyrthosiphon pisum | reverse complement strand
CTATATATTCAAATACCTCAAATTAATCAACTCTATTTTTCATCACTTATATATCCTCATAAATCAAATTATATCATCATATTTTATATCATCAAATTCTATTCATTTATATCATCAAAATTATTCATCATTATAATCATCAAATTATATTCACTTATATCATCAAAATTATTCATCATTATATATCCCCAAAAATATCAAATTGTATTCATATATCATCAAAAATCTATTCATTCATCAATTATATTCATTATATCTGTGCGCGCACTATTCAAAAATCATCATTATATATCAATATCAAAAAAAAAGGACTTATATTTTGCCTATAAAAATCTCAACTCATTAATTCATAATATTCATTCAACACAAAAAGGACTTAATATCTGCCTAGAAAAAAAAAGGTATAAGGTCTTAATATCCGCCTTAGAAAAAAAAACTAAAAGGTCTTAATATCCGCCTTAGAAAAAAAAAAAGGTATAAGGTCTTAATATCCGCCTTAGAAAAAAAAACTAAAAGGTCTTAATATCCGCCTTGGTAAAAAAAACCTATTACTTTTTATATATACCCACAAAGATATATATCATTCCCCCTAAGAAAAATCTATTGTTAATATGTTTTATTACACCCCTGTATTCTTATAAAATTTAAATATTATTTTTAAACGAAAATTGTTAATTTCTTAAATATAATTTTTTACGATGGACTACTAAGTCCAAAGGAGACGTGACAAGCTTACAATTTTTCCTTACGCACTAATAGAAATATTACAACTCACACAACGCTGAATGCACCGGCCGCTTGCTCTGCCATCTCCCTGTATACTGCTCTCTTGCACTAGACGGTCGCAACGTAAGTTCTAACCCTCGGAGTCGTTGGAAAGGTGATCAGTCCTCCAACTGTGGTCCTAGATGGATTGCCTCCGTGGAAATCCGTGAAGTCGAAGAAAAAATTTTTTCAAAATTTCAAAAAAAATTTTTGAAGTTTTTCGAAGTTGAAAGTTTTCCTCGACTTTGGGACTTCCTG
>NW_021770708.1:7698-8678 GCF_005508785.2 Acyrthosiphon pisum | reverse complement strand
TTTAGTGTGTGCTCGTACCAAGACACTTATCGGTATTATATTTTAAACATTTCCAATACGTCTTACCATTTTTTGTATAATCTTTTTCAAATACATATCCAACAAACACTAACAAATCTTTTCCTTTAGAACTTTTAACGTACTCTAAAACCATAATAATTAAATTTGAAAAAATAAAATTATAAATTAATTATTATAATACGCAATAAACAATCAAATTATAGTCGATCAGATGGCAAATATATGGCGCGACGGTTGTCGAATATCGAAAGACTGATTATTGTGTATACTACTATAATGTTTACCTTACAATCCGTCATTTATATCTTATCGGTTGCTCTTATCTTAATCACCGATAAAACTAACGTACTACGGCCACGGAATTGTCGCTAACTGTATAGCTAATCTACAGTATGACAATATTACTTATTGTATATTGAATTAGACGGGGAAATGTCCGACGGGAAAATTAGTCAGACGGGGAAATGTTCGACGGGGAAACGAGGACGGGGAAATGTCCGACGGGGAAACGGTGACGGGGATGTGACCTGCTACCGTTGTACCGCCGAATGTCCACCCGGAATCTACGGCCATCCTGCGAATCATCTATAAACAAACTCTGTAATAAATAGGGGACGGGTAACAACGCGTGTTGTCCTGCAGCGATCATTTGGCCGTTGTTACAATAGGTGGAGAAGTGACCCCGAGACGTTTCCTCGCCACTGAAGTGGCGGGCACAACAATCTGGGCAAATTCTGTCCAACGCGCCTGCGTTGTGACGCTCTGGAAGTGGGTGTGTCACGCTCGCCTGCCGGTAAATCATTGGCACACGCACTCTGGGTAGTCCAACCACTTCCACGTCCTCAATCTCCTCTACCTGGTAGTCGTCTTCCACCACTTCCTCACTGTCCTCCACCTGGAAGTCAAACACTTCCACCACTTCCACGTGCTCAATCCCCTCCACCTGACCGTCGACCACT
>NW_021770708.1:2333-5107 GCF_005508785.2 Acyrthosiphon pisum | reverse complement strand
AATAAATTCCTTTTTTTTGCATATTTGTGTTTTTATTGCATATTTTTAGCGCATATTTAGCGATATTCAAGGTAATATTATAGCGCATATTTGTGTAATTTTAAATGCTATAAAATCCCAACCCTGGTTATAAGTTTATAAGTATAGTTATAATTTTAGTCAATGCAATCTGAAACAGCAGTAACACAATTGAATGTCGTTCAAGTTATTCTAGAATTTCATTTCTATAAAATTATAATATAATAAGTTGAATGCAAGTTTTATGATCAACATTTAGTTTTTAAAAATTTTGTATACTATAGTAGTAAAGTAAACAGTGCATATAATATGTATCTAAGAGCAAAGTGAATAATAATTAAGCATGTAACAAATTTTAACCGTAAGTTAGACACTACCTATTGTCATTGGAAATGATAAAATACCTATCTAGTACACAACTTACAAATAAAGGAGAGTAGACCTAGGTCTAGTAGTCTACAAGTATTAAAATAATATAAACATTTCTAAGAGTACTACATGTGACCCAACTTACAAATGATCTATATCAGTAGTAAGTAGTAAGTTAGTAGTAGTAGTAGTAAAAGAGAGTGTAATTTAATATAGAATTTTAACTTAAAACAATAAAAAGTAAAACTTTTAATACATATTTAGTATAATCTTGTGTTGGTTAGGTTTAATGTGCTTATGTGTATCACCGTAACAATAACAATTATTGTATTGCCCTCTATAACACTAAGTGTAGGTATTCATATGAAATAAGTGCATTTATATGAAATTACATAAACATATCTAAAAGTACCACATGTGAAATAATAAAATACCTGTCTAGTACACAACTCAGACCTAAGTCAGTAGTAAATAGAAGTAGTAGTAGTAGTAGTAGTAAGAAAACGTTTAAGTATTTTGTTCATTGGTCGTAAATAACCATACTAAAAGTTAAAATACAGTGAGTTGAACTTTTAATGGTTGTGTGTTCATACACATTTAATATAATCTTGTGTCAGTTAGATGTGCTTATGTTACAAAAATGTAACAGTAATTGTAGGCACCTATATGCAATAAGTGACTTTAATATAAGGTTTCTGTTTTTAAAGAGTTAGGTACAAAGTTTAGCTAAATGTGTGTTCAATGTGAACAGTAAGCAGGTACATAAAATATGTATACTGACTTTTGGTATGGGTAGTTAAATAAATACATTTTAACTTTAAGATTGAAATAACAATCTTAACAGTAAGACAATATGTGACACTTATCCAGTACCTACTTAGATAATACCTCTAGTAATACCTACTTTGTGTAGTAGTGACATTAAGATATGTAACATATGTGTTTAGGTCAATATAGTAAAAGTTGATATATTAGTATAGTTATAAGTTAATCTACGTATACAATTTATTAATTATTTTAGTCAATATATATATGAAAATAATCTCGACCCAGTGTTTGATATACAATTGAAATCTGGAACAGCAGTAACACAGTTGAGTGTCGTTCAAGTTATTCTACAATTTCATTTCTACAAAATTAAAATATAATAAGTTGAATGAAAGTTTTATGATAGACATTTAATTTTTAAGAATCTTGTATAGTAGTAAAGTAAAGTATAAGTTATGTACAGAAACAATATGTAATATATAATATATATCTAAGAGCAAAGTAAGCATGTAACAAATTTTAACCGTAAGCTAGACAATACTTATTGTCATTGTAAATGATAAAATACCTATCTAGTACACAACTTACAAATAAAAGAGAGTAGATCTAGGTCAGTAGGTAAGTAGTAGTATTAGTAGTAGTAGTAGTAGTTAGAGTTTAATTTAATATAGAATTTTAACTTAAAACAATAAAAAGAAAAACTTTTAATACATATAATCTTGTGTTGGTTAGGTTTAATGTGCTTTAAAGATTTCTGTTTTTAAAGAGTTAGGCACAAAATAATGTTTAGCTAAATGTTTGTTCAATGTGAACAATAAGTAGGTACATAAAATATGTATACTGACTTTTGGTATGCGTAGTTAAATAAATACATTTTAACTTTAAATTAAAATTTTGGTTGAATGAAATAAAAAGTTGTATAAAAAATTATCAAGTACCAATCAAATGAGTTAAAATTGGTTAGGTTAGGTTATTCATACATATTTATAACCTTTACAATAACTTTGAAACAATGTGAAAATGTATTGCACTGTATAACAGTAAGTGTTATAGTGAAATCATAATATGATAATCTAAGGTTTATGATACACCAATAAAAATATAGGCACATGTTGTAGTTCAAATCATTTTTCAAAGAATTATCCAAAATAATGTGTGATTACACCTAAATCTAAGCTCTGTCCAACCTAACATCAATACAATCTATTGTATTAAGTATTGAAATAATATAAATATTTCTAAGAGTACTACATGTGAAATTACTTATCTAGTCCACAACTTACAAATGACCTATGTCAGTGGTAAGTAGTAGTAGTAGTAAAAAAAAGTAATTTAATACAGAATTTTAACTTCCAACAATAAAAAGAAAAACTTTTGTTGGTTGGGTTTAATGGGTAGGTACCCATGGTGTGAGTCTCCTATATTCATCAATCAAATAACACACATTAGTAGTAAATATGTTACACTGTAGTACAAACAAAGTTAGCTGTATAAATAAAGTAAAGAAAGTATATTTAAATAATCTTAACAGTATGTGAAATGAGAAACTCGCTTATACTACTGTATAATGAGAAAACGCTTATACAGTACACATAAAAAAGGAGAGGTAATACCTACTT
>NW_021770708.1:1218-2283 GCF_005508785.2 Acyrthosiphon pisum | reverse complement strand
AGTCGATAGAATGTATAAATCAGGGCTTGAAACCGAAAATATTTTGATTTTGGTTTCGGATATCGTTAGTTATTTTTTGATTTCGTTTTTGGTTTTGAAAATAGGTTTTTATTATTTTTCGTTTTCAATCTCACATTTGATTGCTGGTATCGATTAAAATCATTCAATTTGATTTTGTTTTCAGTTTTTAACGGTATTGACTAGTATTTAAAATCGGTATCCAATATCGGTTTCAAGCCCTGATATAAATTATAGTTTGGGGTTATTTAGAGTTCAGGTTTTTAGGTATTTGTTTCTTAGATTCTGAGTGGAACGATGAATGTATTGATTTTACAATGATGTGTGTTTTTTTTTTTATTTTTTTTTGTGTCTGTCATCACCTTTTAGGACAGTAAAACTGCTTCGATTTTCTTCAACAGTAACTTTTATGATTGGAAAGTGAATCTAGTTGGTACTTTGGGGGGTCAAAAGTAAAAATTTTCCAGTAGTTTTCAAAAGCGACGTGAAAAACAAAAGAAAAATTAAGGAAAATCGGGAATTTTTACGCAAAATCGATTTTTAACAAAATCGATTTTGGTTTTTGGTGTAACTCTAAAACAAATGACCGTAGATATATGAAATTTTCACAGGTTGTTTATATTTGCATTTTCTATACACGGTAAAATTTTGAAAATATTTTGATTTATTTTGAGCTCTTTACGGACATTTTCATTTTCCATTTTTTTTTAGTTTTTTTTCTAAAAATATCAATAAAAATTTATTTGTTGGATAAAAAAGCTTGAAAATTTAATAGAAGGCTCCTAGTATATTGTTTCAAAGGCAAATGAAAAATATTATAAAACGTTCGTCACAGTTTTTTTTAATAAGCATTTAAAGTTCAAAAAATGACAAAATATGGAAAAATCACGAAAATTTGCAAATTATTTCTAGTTAGAAATTCATAAAAATTTTTCTTTTTAAATCTAAGATATGAAAATGTAATACAAGATTCCTTTATAAGATTATCTACCTTTATCAAACAAAAAATATCTATAAGAAAGTCAAATTAAATTTTTTATGATCGTT
>NW_021770708.1:0-1168 GCF_005508785.2 Acyrthosiphon pisum | reverse complement strand
GTTTATTGATTAAAATATATTTATTATTCATGTCTTATCTTTTATATCGATCTGTACCACCGTTTCCGAACGTGGCCGTAATGTAAAACAAATATTATTATCGTTCTCTATTTTACTTTCATTTATCGTAATTGTATTATTCGCGACATCTATAATCGCGTGATTATCTATTAAAAATGTATTGCCTATTATTCCATCACCCATAATTGGAAATATATTGCTAACAACGTAAAATTCTGTTTCAAATGCTTTATTATTTATAATTAAATCTATCTCAGTTTTCCCTATCGTAGAAACAATTTTTTCATTAATACCCTTTAAATAATTTTTTTCTTTTTCATTAATTTCAGTATCCCCTTTTAAAGCATTAATTTTAATAATATTTAAATCTGCACCTGTGTCAACTAATAATTTAATTTGATCTTTGTTAAAACTAGGCGATTTTAATGTGATATGATTATCGATTAATCGAGTTGTGATGTGGAAAATTCGTTTTGTGGGTCTTGTACTATTTCTTGAACCAACCTCACACCCACTTGAGGCTGTCCTCTGAAGTTTTTTGAATTATTATTTTTTTCATTGAAACAACTTGAAATCTCATGACCTACTTTATTACAATAACTGCAATGTAAATTCTGATTAGTATTATTCATATTACTGTTGCCGTTGTTAACATTACGCGCTCCGTTATTTCGATTATCATTTGCGTTTCCGCTCGATCAACCGTTCGGACGACCGACCGATTGCCAGCAATCTTTTGCGATATGACCAGCCTTCCCGCAAGTGTAACATCCGGTGTCACTTCTATTCTGATTATTAGTTTGCTGATAATTATTACCATTATTAAAGTTTTGTCTATAACCGTTGTTATTATATCCATTTCGATTATTAAAATTACTGTATCCGCCGCAGTGGCGCCGATCCCTATACCCAAGTATGGCGACTGCCATAGTGAATTATGTGGTGGGTGGGTGGGTGGCTGGGTAGGTGCATATAGCCCATATGTAAATATTATGAAAGTATTTAAGTCTAAAACTATATTATATTTAACATAATTACCTAAAAACACATCAGTTGTGATACGCTGATTACGTCGATACAAGCCGTAGTCCGTAGACCGTAATAGCAACGTAGATAATAAGATAACGATAATGCGATGTGCTGTAAA
>NW_021770706.1:1960-2794 GCF_005508785.2 Acyrthosiphon pisum | reverse complement strand
AAATATAAAAAAAGATATTCTTAATAATAAAATTTCTTTATTAGATATGAAAATAAACACTTCTATAGCTTTAAATAAAATATATACAGATTCGTGTTTATTGTTTTATAGTGAAAATTATGATGAATATAAAATGCGTATAGTAGAAAATTTATTAAATTATTATTAATATGACAATAATTGTTTTAATAATGGAATAACAATTATATTAATAATAATTATATTAACAATGGAATAATAATTATCTTAACAATGGAATAACAATTATATTAATAATAATTATCTTAATAATGGAATAATAATTATCTTAATAATGGAATAATAATTATCTTAATAACGGAATAATAATTATCTTAACAATGGAATAATAATTATCTTAATAATCGAATAGTAATGGAATAAATTATAATAAAATATAATAATAATTATCTTAAAATTTTAATAGAATTGTTATCATTGTCAAATTCTACATTTAAAATGTTATTAGATATTTTTATATTAAATGTAAATTTATTATTATCATTATTAACATTTACGATTTGTTTATTTTTATTTTTTTAGATAAAACAGGAAATTTTTCGCTATTATATGTAAATTTTTTTTCCTTAATCGTTTTTTCTTTTTCTTTTATACATATATTTTTTTATATAATAATTTCTATTAGTTTTTATAAAATCATTAAGGATATTAATATAATTTAAGCAATTATATGAGTTTGCCCTATGTTCCAGTTTTTTGTTATAGTAAAATTCACATAAAGTACAAAATTTTTTAAAATTTTAAACACGTATGTTCTAAATAGTATGTTTTATTTACTGAAAAAGAACAATCTGT
>NW_021770706.1:0-1860 GCF_005508785.2 Acyrthosiphon pisum | reverse complement strand
ACAAATAAATTTACAATCATTATTATCATCAGCACTATTATCCTAAAACGGTTTGTGGTTTTTTTTACAATGTTTACATATACTCATGTTTTCGTTAAATTCATCACCGTTATACGTCAATAAAGGTTTTTCTTCTAATATATCACCTTTTTCTAACATATTGTAAAAAATAATTACTAATTCTTTATATAATTTAATGTTTATATTAAATATTAATCTATTATTATACACTATATAAGTATATGATAATATCATGTCATTAATTTCTTTTTTAGTATATTTTTTAATAATATGTTGTAAATAATCTATACAATTATTTTTATATTCTTCTATAAAATCTTCAAATTTACCTATTATTTTATCTAAAATAGTGTATATACTGACACGGTACGCAGCGGCAACCAGTACAAAGTACAGGTACCGCAGCGACCGGTCTATGCTTTTGTCAACCGCCACCACGGGCTACAGCGCGACATCGCCAACTCTCCCACCACGCCACAAAGGCACAGGGCGGGACGGGAAGGTAAGTCGCGCAAGACGAGCACCGGCCGTCGATATATCGCTATCGTATAAAAACCACCGAAACGTCCGGACCACGTCTCCTCGTTTCGTATATATATATATTGACCACGCTTAAGATTGTAAAATATTCTGATACTTGTTTTATTGTAAAAATAAACGGCCCACCCGTGGACCAGATTAACGCCACACCGTGTTAAATTAAATCTACTAGTGTTATTCCTCGAGTGTCACCCACGTACTACTAGTACACTACGACCGGCTCACCGCGGACACGAAACCACCACCGTCGTAGCCGTGTCAATACTGTTTCATTTAGTGATCATTTGTAAATTATGTTTACAGAATATTTATTTTTTATATGTTTTGTAATATTATTTAATTTTAATTTTATATCTATATATGATACATTGCGTCATATACAGATACAGAACGTCATATACACGGCCGAGATATATGATAATCGTAGATCATTACCGATGCAGCTGTTCGACGTTCACCAAGTGCAGCAGTGTTTCAATATTACTTTTCAAAGTTAAACTTAATATAATAAACAATAAATGATGACGGAACGTGACGTTCAACTGCGACTAGATGGTGATATGCAGCTCGTTGAGTCAATCGATACCACTGATTTCGTCATAAGTAGTATAAATTTGCCAATCCTAGGACCGCCACCGCCACCGCCACCGCCACCGCCACCGCCATCGCCACCGCCACTGCCACCTCTACCACCTCTCCACTTCACCGCCCAGCCATAGATAGCCCGCCACCTCTCCACTTCACCGCCCAGCAATAGATAGCCCGCTACCGACACCGCCTCACCCCTACTTCACCACCACAACCTCCACCGACACCACCACCACCACCACCACCACCGCCACCGCCAACAGCCCGATCGCGTACGTGCGCTACTATGTGTTATCATATTACCGTTAACACTTGTACATTACCGCGAGCAGTTCTGCCCTAAACTGATATCACTTATCACATTACTGTTAACAAATAATAATACGAGTGCACATGTATAACAGGGTATCCGCATATAATTGTGCAACACACAACCTTTATTATATATACATATATATATACTATACATGTAAATGCTAAACACATTATATACCTAATCCACCTGGATATGCCGGTGACATATTTTAGATCAAAGAATCTGCATGGAATTGCATAGTAAGCATTATGTCTTATCTAAGCAAGATGTTTTCTCACACTTACATATATATTTTTTCGTTGTTGTCAAGCATTTCCATGCTTAAATTCCTTCCATTAAAATAATGACAAATTATTATAAACACATTAGGATTTGGTCGACGTCGTTCTCGAAAT
>NW_021770705.1:0-3527 GCF_005508785.2 Acyrthosiphon pisum | reverse complement strand
CAGGCAGACTTGGTCGAGATGATACAACATTCAAAGGAAAACAATGGATATAATTATATCCTATTTGTGCTTGATTGTTTTACAAAGTTCGCCTGGGCTTTACCATTAAAAACAAAAACTGGTGGTGAGGTGACCAAGGCCATGTCTACTATACTTACTGATGGGTCGCCCAAACTGCTGCAAGTAGATAATGGAAAAGAATTTTATAATTTAAAATTTGATACGTTAATGTCCAAGTTTAATATAAAAAAGTATAGCACCTATTCTACAACAAAAGCCTGTTTTGTTGAAAGGTTTAATCGCACTCTGAAAACAAACATGTATAGAGAGTTTACTGCTCGAGGTTCACATAAATGGATATCTATTTTACCCATGCTGATAGATAATTACAACAATACAAGACATAGAACGATCGGTATGACACCATTGCAGGCAGAAGAAAATCCTTCACTAGTGACTTTAAAACAACGTGCAATCACTAATACAAAAGTAAAATTTCGTATTGGCGATAAAGTTCGAATAAGCACTCACAAAGGGGTTTTTACAAAAGGATATTTACCCAATTGGTCAACAGAAATATTCACAATAGTAAAAATAAACAAAACAATACCACCAACTTATCAGTTACATGATTATAATGATGATCCAATAGCTGGTTGTTTTTATAACGAAGAAATATCTAAAACAAATTATCCTAATGATTATTTAATTGAAAAAATTGTACGAAAGAAGGGGAATCAGATATATGTCAAGTGGGTGGGGTTTGACAATTCTCATAATTCATGGATAAATAAGGGAGATATTAAAAAATAGTTCCAGTGGCAGTTCAGAAGTGAATCTGTTCGGTACAGCAAATTATTATAAAAACTAATTCATCTACAAACATGTCATCGGCTATCCTGGACGTTCAGTGCGTTGTCGGAGTCAACAACAAGTGGTTTATTAAAGAAATGTCTATCGTAGACACTGAGACATCGTACAATCAACACTGGATATTTAAAAATACATCTTTAAAACAAGATGCAAAAAGTCGAAGTGTAAACAGTTGGCTGCAACGGCTGCATCACGGTTTGTCTCCGGACTACGGTGATGTGGAGTATGAAGAAATACATAAAATATTCCAATCGATAAAATTCGACAGAATTTACGTTAAAGGTTTACAGAAACAACGGATCATCATCGAGTTTATGCCACACGCCACCGTCTACGACTGGAACTCTTTGAATGTCCTCGGATTTGTTCATTGACTGGACAATCACTACCATGCTGTATTTTTCATAAAGATTTAAATCCACTACAATGTACATTGAATAAAGCATTTGCATTAAAAAAATGGTATGTTGATAATTTAAGATTATAATTTTTTTTTTTCACGTATAAATTATATTTTACATTATATACAATTTAAATTATTTTTACATTGTATACAGTTTACATATAGTTTACATTATAATATACAGTTTAAATTATTTTTACATTATATACAGTTTAAATATATAGTTTACATTTTAATATACAGCTTAAATTATTTTACATTGTATACAGTTTTAATTATACAAATAAAAAATTATAATGAAGACTTCTTGTTTGTGGGTTGTACTCCTCTTCTTGTCTGCAACATAGATATATAATTAGATTATTATATAAAGAATGATTATATTTATCTCACTCTAAATTGTAATGTCCAAGAGCCAAGGTATTAATTTGATTTTCAAGTACTATCCTCTTATCGTCGGATCGGTTTGAAGCTAATTTAACTGTTGAAATTGATTTCATCTGATGTTTAAAATATCTCAGTGATATATTTACTCGATACGGTGTATACTGTTTTGTTGAAGATGTGTGCCCTGTAGATTTAAACAACTCGAATTGTTTTATAGCTATGCCTCTACCAGTATCACTATCAACCGTTGTGCCGTCCCATAATAAACATTGTTTATGATCTGCTAAACTCATATGATTTTTAACGACATGACCTTTGACACCTTTCGCTTTGATTTTTTCCACACCCGATAGATTATAAGCATATGATTTAGCTCGTAGGGCAACAAACTCTGTTATAGCTTGTCCTTCCGTTTCATCAGTAAAAGTCCCAGGTAATTTCTTCCTGTCAACACAATAGCATGGATGATTGATCGGTAAGTTTGAAGTATCCATACGTTGTAAAAGATCGGGGTTATTCAACAAATCAGCGTAGAAATCAGATGTCTTTATATAATATATCAATGAATCTAAAAAAAAAAAAAATATATATATATTTATTGGTAAATAAGCATTTATGCAATATATGTACCTGTATCCGTATACATCAGTTGAATATTTGAACCATAACTTTTAACCATAGAGTTATAATGGAAATCATAAATTAATGTCTTTGATATGTCCAAAATCGCAAACCCTACGTATATTGGTTTATCGAATTTCAATTCATCTACATCCAAATGTATTAAAGCTAGGTTTTCGTTATAAATTGTAATGTCCTTAAACGTATTTCGGTTAATTAACTTTGAACACGTTTTTTCGTCAGAAACGAGTTTCATTTTTAATCTACTTCTTACATTTTCCATAGTCTTCCCTGTACAATTAAAAACAAATTAAGAACTATGAAATAAACTAAGAAAAAAGGTATGATGATAAAAAAAAACATACCAAATACTGCATTGTTCATTAATTTAAAAAAGTCTCTCTCAAAATCGTTTAATGCGTTCTTTCTCATTTTAGTATTCAACTCAATATATTTTTGAAGCCATGGTGATTGATTAAATTGTAAAACTCGATGCACCTAAACAAAAAAATTATTCCAACAAATTTTTAATAATAAACAACTAAACAATTATTACCTTTTCTAATATTAATCCTGCTTTCAGAGCTTGTTTCAATGCCATATAATGAACAACATATTTTTTTTTATGTTGTAAATTGGCAATGAGTTTTTTTATCTTTGATCCAGGGGGGACCATCCTTTCTGGAAGATACGGTAACTCGTTATGCTCGTCATGCAAGGATTGAGGATATAATACATCAACTTCTAACGAGAATCCGATTTTTGATTTTTCGTTTGAACTTTCCAACAATTTTAAAATATTTTCAACATCTAGATTGCCCTCATACCATTTAAATCCGTCCTTTGGCATATATTTACACATAGCCCAACCGTAGCTATAAAAATACAATAAATTGTTATAACAATGTTTTTATGCAAAAAAAAAAAATAAAAAAAGTACAAACAGATTTGTTGCGTCTAGGTATGCAATCCACGACTCTGGCTTTGAGGAGTCATAATCGGGAACCTTGTTGTTGTTCGCCTGAGCATATCGCATACTTGCTTGTGTAAGTCCTCCTCTAATTGCTGCTTCCGTCATTAATAGTTGATCATAGTCGGACAAAAGTTCTAATTCTACTTCAGTAATCTTCAAACAGCAGTCAAACGACATCCCAGGTGCGGTATAATAGTAATTAGGGTCCAAACCATACGTAACCAAACATAAGTCTCGAAAGTTTTCAAAAACATCGCAAAGAAGCATAAC
>NW_021770704.1:12970-13085 GCF_005508785.2 Acyrthosiphon pisum | reverse complement strand
AAAATATTTGGAGTAATTAGGCCATGGTAAACAACAATTTAGCAGAGAATTAGTCGAAAGAGATGCATTATGCGGTTCCGCAACTTCCACTGCACTTTCATCATCACTATTATGG
>NW_021770704.1:11905-12870 GCF_005508785.2 Acyrthosiphon pisum | reverse complement strand
CTCGAATTACTCATATAAAACATTTAAAACTAAAAGTAATTAATTTTTATTTATGTTGGTAATTAGGTACTTCACAAGATTTTAACACTGTAAAAACTTTAAATCTCACTTTCAACAGACAGGCAGACACATTGTACACTATACATTGTACTACTACACAAGACTTTAAATTAATAAATAAAACGTTGCAGGCTTGCAGGCTGCAGCCTGCAGCTATATTCCACGAATAATCTATAGTATTCCCGTAAACCCGCATAACCATTAAGGCAGGCATTGTATCTGATTATCAGATACTGATATTAATATATTATCAACAGTTATATAATAATTCAAAGGAAATATTATTGTTATTCAATAACTATTTTTAGAAATCTGGTTTTCACAAACCTTCGGGTTTCGGCTAACACAGAAATACAGAATATTAATAAAACTATTATTTTATTATTGTAGTGGACAATAATATTTTTCCAACCAATTATTTCGAATAAAAATAAAATGTTCGAAATAAAAAACCAAAGTATTCAATACAAACAAGTATTCAATACAAAAAAAAGTATTTAAAAAGTTATTCAATACTTAAAAAAGTATTTGAATACTTTTACTCAAATACTTTACAGGACTGCCTACAAGTATACTATGTAAAACTTAATATATTACAGTTTTAAGGTGAGTTAATTGGTTGAGGTAATGTTATTTGGTAATTATAAATACTGCAGCAGATTCTATTTAATACAATATTAAAAAAACTAAAAAAAGGTGGGTAAGTGGATTTCGCTCTGCTGTACAGTAGGTTACAAGTGGGTCACTGTATAATGGATGGTATTGAATTTGAATTCAATGATATAATATCATTGTATAACTGTATAAGAAAAACAATTCTGAGCGGAGACGGTATGTTAGTCTAGGTATAAGACATAATATTATATTACGGTACCTATAATAAATTCCAAATTAATCATATCATA
>NW_021770704.1:8175-10090 GCF_005508785.2 Acyrthosiphon pisum | reverse complement strand
TAGCTTTGAATATCGAGCATTATGTATATTTCTTTTTATTAATAAAACATCTCCTTCAATATCATCATTTTTCAGTTCAGAATGTAAAATTTTTGATGGTCTAATAAACATTTCATCGACTGCTTTCCGTTTTAAATTGTAACTAATTTTTTGTCTAGTTAAAATATTTTCTGGTAATGGCTTATGTTTATGTTCATTAAAAATCTCAATTTCAGTATCAATAAGACTATTTACTTTTGCAAAGCACTTACACGTTTTGACGGTGCAACACCAACGTTCAACATCATTCATTAAAAACTTGTGAAAACGAAACTTTTGACCAGCAATCACTTTTAATGGTTTATTTTTTTCACTTAGCATTGTATTAAAATTGATCACATTCATTTTCAAAAATCTCCACGTGCACTCGTATAGAACGGTTATAGGTGAACTAATATGTGTTCATCGTATGAAATGTTACTACAGTAAAATTTTACAGATAGAGAACAGGATATACTCTTGAAAATAATACCGATAATGACCATCGATAAAAATATTATAAATGTTAGTTTTACGGATTTTCCGTCGGATGCAATTAACGTATACATGACAGAAACACAGGCCGCAACTTACGTATGTACCTGAGAAATACCGGGCCGCAACTTACGTATATTGTTATCGGAACCTTTTTTTTGGGACGCAACTTACATTTACCGGTAATATTAAAAGTGCACGATCAATTATTATTAGCATTTAGGAGTGACACTGCAATATTACGTGTGACACTGTGTACATACGACAGTTATTAGACGCAATGTTATACGCCCGAAGTTGTGTGGAGCGGAGCCGCGGGGTGACAACTTTGGCGACGCGGAACGCCCCCGTTTCAACCTGCCTCATCTCGTAGTCAGCGCTCTTGCAACGCACATCAACTCTTACAGAAAAGCCTAATACATTGCATTATTATTATTATTTAGCTCTTTTCTTTGGGTTTTGTTGTTCTGCATTGGGCGCTTTTCACATACCAGTGAGTATACGACTTTTATATCTACCTCTATATTATAATATCCAGATAAACTACAGGTGTATTCATGGTATCCAGATTAGTGATGGGCGATTCAGGTCGGTGAATCGATTTTTGAATCGATTTAAATCGGAATGAAAAAAATCGATTAAAAAATATCTGTTCGAAAAAATCGATTTTTTTGAGAATCGATACTTAAACTATCGATGTTTTTTTATCAGTAGATTGCGCTTTTTGACCTATTCTAGCTCTCCTCTGTAACGCCCGTGTTCATAATGATTTATATATAAAGGTTTTCCGTACTCGTTAATGCCAGTGCGAGGACTCCCTGCCTTAGTCCCTCTTGATTTCGGAGCGAGTATACAATGGAAAGTGTTGTAGCCCATGGTAGTGTCTACATCAATCACAACGGAACTCACCACTTCAATGGACAGTGACAGTGTCCAAATGGTGATAGCTGGTCACAGGGGGGAGCATGGAATCGCCTTAATTTTTTAATTTTTTAAAATAGTATTGAATAAATTACCAAATTTAAAATGTTTTTACTTGACATATAGGTATGTATAATTCCCACATAAAACATCCATTCAGAAATACAAATACTAACCATATTGTATAATAATTTTCAAACCCTTTATTATATGGTAATCAAGCACTTATTGATATAAACACTTGTAAATCATAAATTGATTTAATTATTTTATTAGGTAAGAAATTATTAACTTAAAGAGGAATATTCAACTATCAAAACTGTTTTTAATTGACTAGCAAGTGTACTGGGTTCCTACTGACTATAGAGGTCTCAAAAGTCAGTATATTATTTGTAATAATAGGTAAATAACTTTATTGTATTTTGCCATTATCAAAAGTGGGCAAATTTATGAGAAAAAATATTAGTTTAGTCAAGTTAAT
>NW_021770704.1:4776-7689 GCF_005508785.2 Acyrthosiphon pisum | reverse complement strand
ATACTTGCCATGTGTAATAATTTTCAAATACTTGGTAATTAAACACTTATTAATAAAATAATAAATTGATTTAATTATTTTACTAGGTAAGTAATTATTAACTTAACGCATTAAGTTTTCGCGCATTAATTTTGTACTTCTACAAAGTAATTAGAATGTTGAAACTAATATTTTTTAAACGTTCACCTTATACTATCATAAACACATTTTACTCCTCAGTGAAGTAACATTCATGATGTAGTATGTACTAGCATTAACATAAAATAGTACTTAAGTACATAATCTAAGATATTACATTAATAATAAGTAAGAATCTGATTTAATATAAGTTTAAATTGACTGAATTAGGATTAAGGTATTTAATGAAGGTAGATAAATAACACAACAATGAGTATGGTAAACACTGTTTTTTTTATTTATTATATCATTTGTACTTATATGTTTTTTACAATAATTATTAAATTTAAAGGACCAATCGTGGGCCACTTAATCTTGTTTAAGGTACCATTAGCTCACTATTGATACAGATAATTACACTATACATATTTACAAATTATATATACAAAAGGCTGTACAGATACATTACATTACACATATTTACAAATTATATTATATACAAAAGGCTGTACAGATACATTACATTACACATATTTACAAATCATATTATATACAAAAGGCTGTACAGATACATTACATCACACATATTTACAAATTATATTATATACAAAAAGCTGTAGATAAATAACATTTATTCTATGTGCCAGTCTTCAAAATTTAGGGAACTCAAAAATAAAAGTTGTTGCAATTTTTCCCCCTTTAATCTATTTCTTTTTTCGGTCATTATATTTCCCACTTTGGAAAATAATCTTTCCGAAGGGACAGAAGTTGCTACTACGGACAAATATGGTTGTACAATTTTTTTTAAGAGAGGGAACATATTGCCATTTATATCCCAATATTTTAGTATGTCATCACCTAACGGTATTGTGGGCTGGTTTAAATAATGTTTAAGTTCGGTAGGAATTCGCTCTTCAGGCTGTTCTGAACTTTGTGATGCAGCTTTTTTTTTTGTAACCAGCTCATTGTGAACTGACCACAAACTATCACTACGTTCACCATCATCATCACTAGAGCCTTGGTTTGAGGAGCTAGGTTCATCACAATTATTTTTAATTTCATTAATTTGATTTTAATAAATTTAATAGCTCTAGAACTGGCTAATGGATTATTCAAATGAATAGTTTTGAACCTAGGATCTAATATAGTGGAAATGCTAAGTAGACTTCTCTCCTCCATCCTACCGAACCTGTGATTCAAATTATCTAACATAGCTCTCTTTAAGGTTAAAGCTGTTGGATGGGTTAGATCAATACTCTCTGTTTTTTTAATAAGGCAGTTAATTAAGGGTATAACTGTGCTGCCAGTTACATATTTTTGACCACATAATTCCCTTGTTGCCACCTCCATCGGCTTTAACACTAACAACATTTCCTTAGCTATATCAATCTCATCAGCTGTCAACATTTCGGGGCCCCGGCGAATATTTATTAACACTGAAGCTATGTGGTTCGAACATAAAATGAATCTATCAATCATAAAATAAATTGAGTTCCAACGTGTTGGTACAGATTGTTTCAGTTTGAAATCGCACAATTTTCTGAGTTCGTCGGAAGCTGCTACCGATTGTTTGAAAAAAGTTACTTTTAATTTTGTTTATAACATTATGAACATCAGTAAGATTTGCCAGTGCCCTTTCTGAAACCAAATTTTCTTTGCAGAATCGATTTTTTGAGCACATCACTAAACCAGATAAACTACAGGTGTATTCATGGCGCGCGTACCGCGAACGAACATATTTTGATGCGTTTCGTGTTTTTTTCCTACGCCGCAAATGTACTCGAACCAAACAATTTTTTATGTAATCCGCCAGGGCGTCTGCCAGGGCGGGGACCGCCGGTGTGGATTGTCACGGTCAGACCTATCGGAGGACCAATAATGAGGTGGCCGTTGCCCCGGGAGGGGCCAACAACTGTCAGTTATATTTCCTAGAGTCCGGAGATGCCAACCGCCGGCATCTCGATATAGCACGACAGACAAATCACGAACTGTCCGAAATCGTGATTGGATTATTGGACGGTTTGTTGCGGGAAATCAATCCGTACGCTATGGCTTTTATGTAAGAAAACTTAAACAATTGTATTTATTAACTTATCTGGATTTCACCAGAGCTAGTCGTCTTTAGTTTTGTAACGTTAGTGCTCCGTTATCTCTGTTTAGTTATCTTATATTTTCGTGGTTTTTACGCTTCACTTACAATGCATTTTACGTGTGCTAAATGTCTCGAGACATCAAATCATAAGGAAGATTTACTCGAGTGTCTACTTGCAAAAAAGTTCTTCACTTTTATTGTACACTTTTATTGCTTTTATTGAGCAAAATTATAAAAAAATGTCTAACAATACTAAAGCAAGATTTACCTGTTCTGAATGCAAGACTACTAAATCGCCAAAACCTCAAACATCTGGTGTTCAATTAAGTTCAAAAAGCTCAATTGAAAAAAATATTGAGGAGTTAACTAAATCTGTATCTTTTATGAGTTCAAAATTCGATGAATTTAGTGATAAAATTGATTATTTAGTTGGTGAATTAAAAAATATTAAGATTGTCAATGAGAAAATTATCACGGAAAATAAACGATTATCTGATGAAGTTGCGGTTTTGAAATATAAAATAGATGAAATTGAACAACACAATTTAGGAATTACTGTGGAAATAACAGGTATTCCTAAAACAACCAATGAAAATTGTGTTTTGATTGTTGAAGAAATTTGGAAAAAAACAAACACGGAGTTGAAGGTACTTGAAGCTAATAGAATTAACTTAATGAATTTAATACTATAAATTTATTTTTAA
>NW_021770704.1:2842-4726 GCF_005508785.2 Acyrthosiphon pisum | reverse complement strand
GTAATTATTCAAATTCAAAAATCAATACCTATGTCGTCACTATTAATGTATGTAATGAAAAAACTTCAAATTATTTAACAAAAAAAATTTGCAAAGTAAAATATAAAGAAAATTTCAATTTAATAGCAAAATAATATTTCTGTTACTATGTGAGTATTAACTATTATTTATTTTAAATTAGTTTATACTCAACCCAATTGTATTATATTGTTATTGTTATTGTTATTGAAGGATAATCTAAGCTAAGCGGTTGTCAACATTGAAGTATTTTTGGTGATGTTGGAATTGTTTTCAAGTTTGTTCTATAATCATTAATCAATAAGCATAGTTATACCTATCATACCCAGAGTATGCAAATGTATGTGTAAATACAACCATCAGAAGACTATTAATAGTCTCCAGTTCATCTCAAATATAAAACAACATAAATCAAATGTTTGATTTTATAAAAGGTTTTAATAAAAAATAATCCATTTAATAATCATGTTAATGATTTGAAATCGTTAGAATATTAATGTCACACTTGTCATGTACGTTTTAAAACCGGGGTCTTCAACCTTAATGAGAATTTCAGAAAAAAAAATTAAAACTAATAATTGTCGTTTATTAATTACCGTATTAAATTGAAAAAGGTGCTCTGCTGTACAGTAGGTTACAAGTGGGTCACTGTATAATGAATGGTATTATTTGAATTGAATTTTTAATGATTAAATAGGTTTTGATATAATATAATGTTCAGATGTAGAAATGCTACCAAACAGAGACATAATATTAAAGAGAATTAGCATATAAAATTGGGGAACAATTAAATTATGAGTTAACACTCAATGTTAATTTTCACTTTGATTTTAGGTTGAAACCCCTTTATATATCTTAGTGTAAGAAGGGCATGTCAAACACGCAGCCCATGGCTAATTTTCTGATGGCCCATTGATTGTATTATAAAAAAAATCTGTATTGTATAATAAGTATTGTAAGTGATGCATACAATTACTAATGCATTTCTTGTATTAGAAAATTAATACTAAGTATAATATAAATCCCTTTTAAGGTTTACATATTGACATATTAGTAATTAACACACAAAATCAATGATTTTTCTAAAAATAGAAATTACACTTATATATTAATAAATTATATACATTATATATTTTAAAATGTTCTACATGACATATGTGACATTATTTTTCTTACGGCGATGCTTAAATTGTTTGACACATTTAGGAGTTTATTGTGTTATACATGAATACTCTGCTAGTTGCAAACCGTTAAGTAATATTATAATAATACTTTTATTTGTTTTGAACATTTAGCCAACAAATTGTTAACTTATATTAATAGATGTTGAATTTTTTTTATTCGTCAACTAGCAACAGTGGTGTGGCGAACTTCATTATCTTATGAGGCACAATAATTTATATAAGTAATAAATTATAAATGCTTATTTAAGTAATTATGTATTTATGTAAATGCCAACTGAGAAAGATTGGCTTAGTTTTAGTACACACTTAATAAATTATTGTAACGGATAGTATCCGTTTCTTTCAAATAATACAAATATAAAGAACATAATAACGTAGGTAGTCAAGGTGAGAATATATGAGCTCTTATTATTAATGTAATAATACAGGTGGTAAAGAATGATACTAGGGGGAGTGAAAGACTGTCACAGTAATCTATATATATGGGTTGCTAGACGGAGGGATTATTCGAGCATAATAATATAATAAAATACATTCAAAACCATCATATTAAACGACAGGATATGGGAGCTTATTCATCACAAAATAGATATAGTACAAAAAACCATAAAGCAGGATGAGAATGCAACAGATAACAGTCGGTTCGTGGAAACATCATTTATGATTAGGTTCACACGCAGTG
>NW_021770704.1:0-1395 GCF_005508785.2 Acyrthosiphon pisum | reverse complement strand
ATCATACTTCTCTGATGTCATACACGACATTTTATTTTGCTATTTTTTGCATATTTACGGTTTTTATTGCTATTTTGCTAATTTAGGGTTTATAGTGCTATTTTTAGTCATATTTTCTTAATATACATAAAATATACCTACATGTTTTTTTTTTTTTTTTTTTTATTAAATATGAAAATATACAACTATACAATTAAGCACAACAAGTAATAGTGATGAAGAGGATTACATAACATGAAATGGCACGATGTAGGAGGGCTCCCAATGGAGCTACCTACTTGGGTATTTTATTAATTAATGGAGGAGGTCTCTAGCCCATTTACGTTTAAGTCTTCGAGGGGGATTGTCAGGGATGTGTAGTGAAGCAAGAGAACTAATGTTGGGGTTACTATGGGAGCTAAATTTTTTGTGGAGTTTTTGGTAAGCAGTTTTAGTGACTTGGTTTTGTTACTTACAAACCAGGGGGATTTTGTAATAGTGCGAAGGCAGATGGATTGAAATGATTGTATTTTTTGGATGTTACTAGGGGCAGCGTTACCCCAAATTTGAATACCATAATACCATAGAGGAAAGATTAACATTTTGTAAATAAGGATTTTGAGTTTGATGTTTAAATTTGATCGTAAGAGAGGACGTAGTAGATGTAATCTGGAGTTTAGTTTCTTTCTTTTGTCGAATATGTGGTCTTTCCAGGTTAACCTTTTGTCCAAAATGAGTCCTTAGTATTTAACTTGGTTAGTTTGGGGTAATAATTGGTTACAAAGTTTGACTGGTGGACAATTGTTTGGGTGAAGGGAGAAAGTAATGTGGCTGGATTTGTTTGTATTAATTTTTATTTTCCATAGTGTGAACCAGTTTACGAGTAAGTTGAGGTGGTGTTGGAGTTTAAAGCTTGTTATTGTGGGATCAGAATCGGTGACTAGGATACAAGTATCGTCGGCAAAAGTATTGAGGATGGTGCAAGAGTTTGTAGGTATATCTGCAGTGTAAATTAGGTATAAAAGAGGAGAAAGGTCACTGCCTTGGGGTACACCGGCGTTAATCATAAATTGGTTTGAAATTGAGTTGTTTAGATTTACTTGGAAAGAACGATGAGTGAGATAGGATTTGAGTATTAAATAATATGGGGCTGGAAAGTTTGTTTTTAGTTTGTGGAGGAGTCCGTTGTGCCATACTTTGTCGAACGCTTGAGCGACGTCGAGGAAGACACCCGAGCAGTATTTTTTTTGTTCGAGAGAAGATGAGATGGCATCGGTGAGACGATGTAGAGGGTGGATAGTAGAATGGTGAGCTCGGAAGCTGTACTGTGAGTTAGGAATGATTTTATTTATTTCGGAGATATTTTGGAGGCGTTTTAATAGAAGTTTTTCAAATAATTTACCCAGAGATGGTAGG
>NW_021770703.1:5017-6779 GCF_005508785.2 Acyrthosiphon pisum | reverse complement strand
ACAATATAATAGGATCCTTCTATTAAATTGTCAAGCTTTTTAAACGAACAAATAATATTTTATTAATATTTATAGAAAAAAAAATAAAATTGAAAATGTCCGTAAACAGCTCAAAATAAATCAAAATATTTGGAAAATATTATGGTGTATAGAAAATGATGATATAAATATTCAATCAAAATTCCATTTATCTACGGTCATTTTTATAAGAGTTGCACCAAAAACCAAAATTGATATTTTCGAAAACAGATTTTGTGTAAAAATTTCCGTTTTTCCTTAATTTTTCTTTTGTTTTTCACGGCGCTTTTGAAAACTACTAGAAAGTTTTCACTTTTGACTTTTTTACAGAGGGTTCGATAAAAAACCGTCACGACACACGTTTCTATATTCTATGACATCGTTGAACAATATAAACCAATATTAGTTATATTTATATAATTTATAATGAGTTATTTTTATCGTCAATACATTTATTATACAACGGACTATAGGTACCTAATGTTACTAATAGATCATACGCCACCGCGATTGATATCTATAGTATGGGCCACGAAAACGTTCGGATGATTGTAGCACCTCCAGTGGCCCGTATTGTATATTTTGCTCGTGCAAAACAGTTTTTTGTATGTTGTACATTTGTAAGACGGAGACATCAAATGCGGGTGTAGCGACCTCTTAATATTATTATAACATTATATTTTATTAGGTACTATATTATATATATTTGAATAGTTTTTCCACTCATTTTAATTTGTTAGTGGTATTTATTATTATTCATATTTATGTTAATTTTTCTTAAGAATCGTAACTATAATATAAGAATAAGCATAAATTATATTGGCAATAATAAATTATATTTAAATTATACAATATTATATTATCTATTATATTCTAATATGTAGATTATAGAGTCCATTAGCTTATTATTCAAGGGGCATATGATAATCATTAATTTTGTGTTACACTAGAATGTTTCATATGTGAACATGTGACTCGTTTGCCGTTTGTGTATGTACTGGTATAGGCAGAAGATATAAGAATGTCAAAATCAAAAGTTATAACTGACATCTATTGTTATTTGCTATTTGCCAATAACATGCTTTATATAATATAATAATGAATATGTAATTGTGAATATGTCCACATATTTTTTTATGGTATACCTCCTATATATTCTTTAAATTTAAAAATTAAAATTAATAATTACCACTAACTATCAAATAATTAACATACAAAATTGGTTATTAAATAAAATACATTTTAAAAATGTAAAATTGATGTATATTTAAGATTGAATAATAATTCTGTTCGAATATTATTTAGTTTAATAAACCGACAAAATATGTACCTAATTATTAGGTCCTAATAGTATTTCAATATTAATTATTTATATTTATTAAAATTAGTTAATAAATAAGTTAATTAATTTAATTTTAAATTTATTAAAATTTAAATAACTTTTGGATTTCATCATTAAGAGACACACCGCTATCTACTTCTTTCAATACAACTTCTTTTCTATCCCATTGTCCAGGATTTTCATCGTATTCCTATAAACACAAAATATAGTGTTAAACTATTAAAAACATTGAGCTGGTAAACTCTTTAAATAAACATACCATAACGTATGTGTTTCCTTTCAATGAAGATAGATATTGGATTATTTTAATATTTGAGTTCTTGTGTACACCAATAAGAGAAACTCTACGAACTATTGTTTGTATCTAAAAAAAATATCATTGTAAATATTAAAAATAAATTT
>NW_021770703.1:1747-2542 GCF_005508785.2 Acyrthosiphon pisum | reverse complement strand
TTTTTTTATCTATTAATACAGGCGTAAAGTTTTGATTTATAAAGTGAAAAAAATTTAAAAACATATAATCATTTATTCAACAAATAAAATAAAAGATAGATCTAGAAATTAGATAATTATACTATAATAATATTAAATAATATTACCAGTTTCCGTTGATGTACATTTCATTAAATAATTAGAATTAATATATGATCCATTCTCTATGTCTTTTAGCTTCACATTTTCTAGACAATTTCTAGAATTTTCATCGTACTCCTAAAAAAAATATAATATATATATATACAATCAAATACCTAACATTTTATTTTAAAATTATAATGAACATAATTATAATATCTATAAGACTGCATGTAAAATATTATTTGAACTAAAAATATTTGTATTTTTAAATGTACCAAATAATAATAATAACATTGTATAGCATCAATCCTTGCTATTGTGATAGATTATTATTATTATTATTGCTACATTTAATTCATTATATAAATTATTTTTTTCTTATTAGTAGATTAATTGTAATTACAAAATAATAAGATTCATATCTTTTTTTCAAACAATTTTAAATAGTTATAGTATACATTACGTAAAATCATAAATGGCTTTCCAACGTTAAAAAATGTTTGGAACATTTCTTCAATTTGTTTTGTTGTTTTAATGTCTTTTAAATCACCGAGTCCTATTTTAACCGCTATTCCAGGCTGAAAATGAACAAATAAAAATAAATAGAAATAAATATTAGACTACACATTTATAAATAGTAATTATATTTTTATTGTTAACTGGAAAACACTC
>NW_021770703.1:656-1697 GCF_005508785.2 Acyrthosiphon pisum | reverse complement strand
GAGCGTAGTGTCCAACCTAATCTATCCCAAATTAAAATTCAACCTTAATTAGAAGGGGAATATTTATATTTTATTTTTTTTTAGAAAGTCAGAGACTTTCATCTTAGAGGGGAGGGATGTAGTAAACCCAAAAGCTATAATATTGGCTTAAATAAAATAATATAGAATAAATAAATTATACATACAGTATAATTTATTTGTAGTAATGTAGGTATTAATACGGAATATAAAGTAAGCCTAAATAACAGGAAACGTAGGCCAAAGGCGAAAACAACAAGTTGTTATAGCTAGTCACACATTAATGGAATTCACCAATATTAGGGATGTATTAATACCCACAGCTATAATATGATATTAAACAATATCATGTAGATATCATACATTTAGTATAATTTATAATAGGTAATGTAGGCATATAACAGGAAGTGTAGATTAGAGGTGAAAACAACAAGTTGTTTTACCTAGTTCAGCAATAATGCAATTCGACATTACTAGGGAAGTAATATTAGAATATAGCTATCACGCCACTAGTACGTCATTGTTAGAACCCACATAAATACGGGTAGAGCGCCTACCATTACTTAGAAGATAAGTCAGCCCTCGTCGTAGGTCTAACAAGCTTACGACAGTGCTTATAATTATTGTGTATTTGAATTTGTAATAATAAAGTGTTAAATTATTGTTATCTTTAAAAAGTCTAAAAGTGTTTATAATTATCACCTATCTTTCTCATCCACGACTCAAGACAACGACGAACGTGCGACGTCGTTAAATAATTATTGTATTAGTGTTCAACGTGTCCTGCACGGCGATCACTACAGTTAGCAGAATGGCTTCGTGATGTCAAAAGTCCGCCGCTGTTAGTCGTAACTGATCAGTCGCTAGCATTAATGCATGCCGTTACAAAAACGTTCACGCAATTTTCTAGCCTTGATGCATATATTTCAAACTGTTGTAAAGTAATCTCAAAAGAACCAGGGTCTGAAATTCCAAAATGCATGATTAGAAATGATTTCAATCATGTGATGCATTTAATTAGCA
>NW_021770703.1:0-556 GCF_005508785.2 Acyrthosiphon pisum | reverse complement strand
CATGGCCCGAGCTAAAAAGTTGCACGCCAAGAGTCAAACAGTTTTACATGAGAGCAATTGGTCTGATCGTTGTAAGAACTTCAATAAGTGATATTAAAACTATATTAAAGTCAATTTTTATTACCGCTCTACACGAATGTGATGGGTTAAATGATGATCAGCAACCAACTGCATGTGAGGATGCTAAAAGGTTCTTAAAACAAAGAATAGCAACTCATATTATAGAAATTGATTTTGAAAATGAATCAAATGAAGATTTACACGGCGAAGAAGAAACCGATAATGTATCGTTTCCAGTAACTTCCACGAGTATATTCCAGGACATAAAACTTATATACGAAGAATGCAAACAAATTAGTAAATTTACATGTAATTTAACCGGCGATCACGGCAACATGCAATATTCACCGTCTTTAGCGAAAAGACTATTAAACTTTTGCAAATACATAACTTGCTGGTCTGCTTTGATGGTTCCTATTTTTGAATATGGTAGTTTAACAGAAACAAGAGCTTCTTCCGAAAGTATGTTTAAAGATCTGAAGTCAATCGTTTTTAA
>NW_021770702.1:13200-14094 GCF_005508785.2 Acyrthosiphon pisum | reverse complement strand
TCTCATTTTTAGTAGAAATATTTCCCGGATAAATGTTAAATTTTAAATCTAACACATCATTCACATCTACGTGTTGACGTTTTTTTTCCAAATGTTCGTTATTTAAAACTGAAATATAATATAATATATTAGATTCTTAGCGGAGCGAAAAATATGTTAATTTTACTATAATGATTTGTGTTTTGGATTCGTGAGTGATGAATGTATTGATTTTACAATGATGTGTATTTATTATTTGTTGATTTTTTATTTATTTTTGTGTCTGTATACACGGTATCTAGTCGAAATAATACTTCGATTTTCGACTTCAGTAATTTATCTATATGAAAAGTAAATCTAATTGGTACTTTTGTGCTGTAAAAATGGAAAATTCCTGGTAGTTTCCAAACACGTCGGAAAAAATTATAGATAAACGGAAATATTTACGCAAAACTAGTTTTCGACAAAATCTATTGATTTATTTGGCTGTACCTACCTATTGTTTGCTCAAAAAAGAAAAAGTTTAAGATACTTGAAATTTTCATCAAACGTTTATATTGGCATTATCGATGCATGGTATATTTTTCAAAATATTTTTGAGCTATTTATGGATAGTTGAAATTTTAAATTTTTTATTTTTGTTTTGTTTTAGTGTAGAAATGTTGATAAAAAAAATAGGCTGATAAAAAGATCTTTAATATTTAATACAAGGTTACTTCGACTTTCAAGAAACAAAAAAAAAAAAAGGTGTTCTGCTGTACAGTAGGTTACAAGTGGGTCACTGTATAATAGGTGGTATTAAATTTGAATTCAATGACATAATATTATATACGGTTATTTGTTTAAGAGTTGTACTAAAAACCAAAATCGATTTTCTCGAAAACAGATTTTGCGTAAAAATTCCCGTTTTTCCTT
>NW_021770702.1:11863-13150 GCF_005508785.2 Acyrthosiphon pisum | reverse complement strand
AAATTAAATAGTGTCATAAATATTAAATAACATTTATTTACCTAATTTGAAATTATTTTGAGCAATTTAGGCGGGTTAACTAGTTGAATTATTGCTGATTTAAAAAAATACGAGTAAATAACTGATTAACTTTTTGGATAACTGCTGTGTTTAATATCCTAAAGTGTAACCAACATCATACAACATTCAAATAGGTACTATTAAATTTCGTGATCTTCATGAAATCAACTTTAAAATTGAAAGATTGTATTTTTTATAAACACTTCTGAAATCTACTCAATTGTTTTAAAATATAAAATATAAATATAATAAAATAAGTTATGTAATATTCATATGTAATAAATAACATAATTATACATCCATAATGACATCATAGTATGTACATTGTTGATGTTTCTTAAATAAATGCACTTTTCATTCGTCATGACTTTTTTCTTTAAGTCCATATATTTGTTAAATATTTGCCACTTATTTGTCACTGTAGAATAAACATAAATTGATGTCTTTAGTAAAAAAGCAGCAGCAATATTTCGACATCAGTTCCCCATACACCTAAAAATCAGAAATGTTAATTATAATTTTTCAGTTGTGTAGGTTTAGTAAATATATAATTTTTTTAATAAATAATTTTAATACTTACCGTCATTTTCTATATTTTTTTCGAGATATTGAAGAAGTTTATTCTTCCCTCCAACATACTTTTCAATGTTTTCTAATAAAGTAAAAATAACTCATGTTTTGCAAATGTATTGTATTCAAGAAAAATGTTTTGATTTTTAAAATTATGTTGAAATCTATTCATCGGATTTATTTTGATTAAAACAAAAAATAATTTTTAATTTTACTCTTCTTAACTATACACGAGTCAATCTTATGTTCTTAGAGTCCTTTATTTCCTTAAATAATTTATTTTAGTTTTATAAGTAGCTAGGTAGTAGGTACCATTATTTTTATTTTATATACTCTAAACTTTGAAAAAAAAATTATTCTGTTATACCTACCAAGATTTTGTTTATTTTTAAAAACTCTATAGTCTTATTATGTTTTCATATACTCATTAAAAATCAATTTTTACTTTTTTACCATATAGTTAAATTTAACTTAATCGTTTAAATAATTATTTTTTGTTCAAAAAAAAAAAGAAGTGGGGAAATGGATAGGGTATATTAATGAATGAATTATGAAATAATATGTATCAGTTGTATTAAACATATTGCATAGATGTATATATTTATTATTTTATATTACCTCAGCAATCAAGTTTCGTATTTTCAAATGATGATCTTC
>NW_021770702.1:8320-10450 GCF_005508785.2 Acyrthosiphon pisum | reverse complement strand
CAAGTCATAGACAATTAACAAAATATATTTTGATGTACATAATAAAAGAAAATAATTCATAACCCGTGAAGTCACTCTGCTCTATAATAATGGCCAATGGGTGTCGACTGTCGAGTGTACTTTATCATTGGGTAGGATACATCAAATTTGAAATCAATGATATACTATACATAACGGTTTTATACGGAGATGGTCTATCAGTCTAGATTTTTTTTTCTTATAATATATTAATATTACTATAAGCATAGGCGTGCGCACGGGGTCTTCTAAAATGTGTGCTTACCTTACATTTTTTATTAAAAATTGTTTATCCATTTAAAACTGATAACCAGTCAATCATTATCGAGTGTAAATTTATTTTGTATCATAATATATAATAATATTATGTGGGGCGGAATGGCCGAGCGGGCTAAGGCGTCGGTTGCGACGCACACCAACGCCGGTTTGATATCTCGGCCATGGGTGGCATTTTTCTTTGGACAAGTCACGGTGCCCGGAGAACGAGTGCCGCCATCCCCCACCCGGACCCGGGCATTGTAAATACCTACGGGTGCTCAAATCAAAAATTCTGCCAAAACAAACACACGTGTGTTCTAACCTACAATTTCCTCCCCTACAAACAAAAAACAAACAGCTAATGGCCATAGTTGCCGGGCTTTACGATCAATAAAAAAATAAAATAAAATAAAATATATGTTATGTGTAAGTTTCAAAAATGTGCAGTGTATAATATTATGATATTTTTGTTTTTAAACATATTATCCGGGTAATTTACGAAATAAACGTTAGTAAAATATACCTATAGCTTGTAACTTATAAATATTAAATAATATGTATACAAATTTACAATTGGTATAATAAATTAACAAATGTACAATTATGTTTTATATGATTTTATTAATGGGGAATTTTTGCCCGGCATTCACACAGACTATACTCCGTTCGCTGAGATAACGCAACTCGCCTGCCCAATAATAATAATATACCTATAATAGGTACTTAAACCTAAATGGCTAAATGTATTTTATTCATTCTAAAGAAGAGATTCTTTAGGGCATAAATGTATGCATATTTTAAGGTTTTTTTATGGCATGAAGTCCCTAGCCCCAATAATGAATCTAAACAATTTTTAATTTCATTTTGTACATATACAAAAGACATATAGTAAATTTTAATAATATAATATACGTAATAGAAAACGATTCGAGGCACTCCGAGTTTTTAAGATTTACAATAAAATAGCTAAAAATGGATATTTTTTCTTTAAACATCCAATTTCGTCAACATTTGAACTTTAAATATCTATAAAAAAATAGTATGTATTTATTTTCATTTTTTTTAACCGTGGTAAATTACGTACTGTCACAAAAAAAATAAAGTATATTTTATTGTTTTATGTTTTTCATAAATTTTTATTCATTCATTCGTTTTTTTTATAAATTTTCCAACATAACACATAAGTACCTACCTGTTTTGGAATTTCCACAGATTTCAATTCAGGAACCACTTTTAATGAAGTTGGATTCACTCTTTGACAAGGATGACATCGCATTACAAAATCCCTGACATCGTCAAACATATGGTACCGAAAATATCTAAATAAAAAAAATGTTAGAATAATAATATACTATCAAAAAGTCAAAATGCTACCTTCAAAACTAATATTGACAATAATAATATTAGAAAAAATAAATCTAGTGCCACAGTTAAGGTACATTTGGCCATGTATAAAGCTCTAAAACTTGTATAATACTAATACTATAATTAGTTTTATTCATTACGTACCTTTGTTTAATCAAACGTTGGGTGGTGTCACGATCTCTGTGGGCTGACAAAGCGGAGGCTTCAATGGAATAGTCTGAACCACAATGCATCATCTTTATAATACGAAGTTGTTCATCTGTATTACTAATAACACGTGCATGTGTCTTTTTATAAAACAACTGTCCATTTTCTATTTGAAAAGGCTTACATTGTTTTCTAAAGTTTGATTTCTCATTTTTAGTAGAAATATTTCCCGGATAAATGTTAAATTTTAAATCTAACACATCATTCACATCTACGTGTTGACGTTTTTTTTCCAAATGTTCGTTATTTAAAACTGAAATATAATATAATATATTAGATTCT
>NW_021770702.1:4990-6064 GCF_005508785.2 Acyrthosiphon pisum | reverse complement strand
GCTGCGATAGATAACCCGTTTTGAGTTTTTGACCATGGCGCGGTACGGCTGCTTATGCACCCGGGGTGGTCCGGTGGTCGTAGAAGTACTATTTCAGAACGCTGCCGCTTGCAAATGCTCAGTGCTTTTTAAAATAATTGGAGAAAAATAAATGAAAATTGTCTGGTAACCAGCTTGGTTATACCGTCCTCACTTGGATTGTATTTGATTAATTAAATTTTTTTTTTTTTTTTTCTATAAAATATGTCAATAAAAATTATTTATCCGGTCAAAAAGCTTAAAAATGTAATACGTAAGTTTTTATTATAGCTAAAATATTATATACCACATAGGTTAGCTATAATAGTAATTACAAATAACCAATATTTTAGACCTAAAAAAAAACAGAATATTCTTATTACCCCATAGGTACATTAATCGACAGACAAGTTAACGAGTATAGGTTACCGAAAACAGCAATCAAATATTTTTATTTGTTGTTGTGCTACAGCAGTCAATGTAAATCTGTAATTTAAAAATACAAAAATATAATATTTTGTATTTACCTCCTTAACATGTACTAAGATACTATTATGTCACCAATAAATGTTATTTTCTACCCAGACAGCAATTTTTTGTTTAATAATATTATTATAACATTATAATCACGAATAATATTAGTATAACGTTATTATAATACTATTATAATATTATCGTTACAAAATGCTGTCTGGGTATGGGGGTTATAATAGATATTAACGTGGAGTATCAGTTTTCAACTTTTTATTAAACGTGTATTCTAAAGTTATAAGATAACTAAAAAACATGGTGTTGTCCGAATTTACCCCTCATGTCCGAAGTCACCCCTTTTTACGGTAGACATTAGTACAACAATCTTTGGTTCAGACATTTTTAAGGGGCCCCCTGCGGACGAAGTCTGCGCACGCCTATGGTACCTATCAATAATGTATAATACTCAATATTAAAAACTTACCTAGTTTTTCGGCATTATCTTCCCAGGGTCTAAACATGTTTGATGACATTTTAAATTATAAATGCTATTGAAAAATTATTTTAAAAAATAATAAAAAGCAG
>NW_021770702.1:3457-4940 GCF_005508785.2 Acyrthosiphon pisum | reverse complement strand
TCTTTTGAGTCTTAGTAAAATATTTGTATGAGCTTCTAAAGATTAAACTTTTACGAAATCCGAAATGTACGTGTAAAATACCAATTTCACCGCAAACGATTTGTAAGTTTTGTTATTATTCAAAAAGTATGTCGTAAATATGAAATATTCGCTTTGCTGTATAGTAGGTGTCTGCAGGTATCGATCATAGGGTAGGTCACTGTAATGAGTGTGTTTCATTTTTGAATGCAATGATAGGTGTCAGTGTATACAAAAAACGATTCTGAACGGAGACAAATAATTTAAAATTTGATAAATTTTTTCAAAATTCGAACTTTAAATACTTATAAAAAAAATCATTCGTATGTATTTTTAATATTTTTTAATTACTTTAAAAACAATATATCAGGAGCTTTCTATTAAATTTTCAAGCTTTTTTACCCTATAAATAAATTTTTATTGGTATTTATAGAAAAATAAACTAAAAATATTGGAAAATGTATTTTACATGAATATCTCCATTAACAGTTCAAAGCAAGTTAAACATTTTTGAAAATTCTATTGTGAATAGAAAATGCCAATATAATCAACCTGTTAACATTTCATGTATTTACGGTCATTTGTTTTAGAGATACACCAAAAACCTAAATCGATTTTGCGTAAAAAATCACGTTTTTCCTTAATTCTTCTTTTGTTTTTCCCTGCGCTTGAGGAAACTATTTTAAATTTCAACCTCCCGAATGCACCAACTAGATTCACTTTCCCATCGAACAAGATACTTATGAAGAAAATCGAAGCAGTCCTACTGCCCCAAACAATAATGATGACAGATACAAAAATTAAAAAATAAAAAAATATATAAAAATAAAAAAACACACATCGATGGGAAAGTGAATCAAATTGGTGCTTGGGAAGGTCAAAATTAAAAATGTCCAGTAATTTTCAAAAAACGGGGAAAACGGGAATTTTTACGAAAAATCAGTTTTTGAAAAAATCGATTTTGGTTTTTGGTGTAACATAGATACATGTAATGTTCACTGGTAGCTTATATTAGAATTTTTTTAATATTTTTATTTGTTTTGAACTATTTATGGACATTTTCAGTTTCCAATTTTTTTAGTTTTTTTTCCTATGAATGTCAATAACATTTTATTCGTTGGGTAAATATTTTAAAAAAGCTTGAAAATTTAGAATACTAGAAAATGTGCAAATTATTTTATGTTTGAAATTCATAACAATTTTTCTTTTTAAATCAAAGATTTGAAAATTTGATACAAGAAACCTAGTAAGTTTATCTAATTTCATGAAAAAAAACCTCTACCAGTAATTCAAATTTAATTGTTATGACCGTATGCTTTAAATTTATATTATATGTTTATTTTATCAATTCCTTACTTACTTCATACAATTTTCAAAACATTTTGACTCTTTCGCATGAGTTGTGTGCGGACATATTTTCAATTTTCCATAGTTGTTAATAATTAATTATTACATTTGTTGGGTC
>NW_021770702.1:0-965 GCF_005508785.2 Acyrthosiphon pisum | reverse complement strand
CCACGATTTTTCATAACTCACCATTTCAACGCATACGCTAATGTGAAACCCACGCTACGCCACTGGTGTTAACCCTTTTATTCAACGAAAAAAAATTAACTAGATATTTATAGTTATCTAAATATAAATATCACAAGCACGCACACATTATTATTGTTTATTTTTATTTTATATTTGTTATCGAAATGATATAATATTATGTAGATTAGGTCGCGACGGCCCACCGGCCAGCATAAGCCACCGCGGTGTGGCAGTTTAACTTTATTCGTTGCACATAGTCAACACATTATATTATAATGCTCATGGGTGCGAATCGCCAGTAATTATTAATTTATACTTTTTATGGCTCAAATAGTCATAAATTTTTGTTTTTTCTGTGCTAATCGCCACAAAGGTGCGTTTGTTAAAAACATATCTTATTATTATTGTTAATTGTGACTGTGTGTGCAAATCACCGCGGACCTTTGTATTATTTTTCAAAGTCGAATATTATTCTGTTATAAAGGCGCAAATCACCGCATTTTATTATTATCTGTGAGCGCAAAGTGTGCATTTTTTATGAGTCATAACACACGTAGCTCATCAGTATTTGCTCGGCAATCCCGTCCACTGCTGATCGAGCTATTTATACCGCACTTACACACACATGGCCTATTAATATTGCCATATTATACTAGGTATACTGTATAAACTACAAAAAATACTGTATAAGCGCACGAAGTATTAGATAACCGGGCTCGCGTTTATTTTATTAATCGCTCCCGGCTCGTACACAAATGTTT
Source organism: Acyrthosiphon pisum (assembly GCF_005508785.2). NCBI lineage: Eukaryota > Metazoa > Arthropoda > Insecta > Hemiptera > Aphididae > Acyrthosiphon > Acyrthosiphon pisum. The sequence continues at coordinate 183 of NW_021770702.1, read as the reverse complement.
GGTATTTATAATTTACTCTTTATTTCCTATTTTAATAAAAAACTTTTTTACATGCCATAAATACCGATTAGTCTATGAACCCATATGTTAAGCGTTAACCCATAAACTACCTACAAAATAAATATTTATTTTTTATTTAATAGTGTTTAATCCCGTTTTTCACAAATCAATTACTACTGTTTA
>NW_021770701.1:450-712 GCF_005508785.2 Acyrthosiphon pisum | reverse complement strand
ATTTATCGATAACGGAAACAGCGTGCGTAAAATTAATTAGATTAATTAATTAAATAGGAACACTTTCCCGTTCCTCGTTCCAATATTTTAAAAAGAACGCGTCCCAGGAACACTTCCCAACACTATTTCAGTTATAACGAATTTGTATGCTTTTTAGTAATATGAATCAAAAAAGATTTTTGGAGGATAATGAGATAATGAGATTAACTTGCACCTTGCACTCGTCTGGGTAATTCTAAATGGATCTCAATAATATTATTAG
>NW_021770701.1:0-350 GCF_005508785.2 Acyrthosiphon pisum | reverse complement strand
ATAATTATTAATTAGTTATAAGAAGATCTGTGCACGTTATTATTCATTTTTATTCGGGCCAAGTTCACATATGGCAATCATTTTTATGTGAAAAAAAACCGGCCTGAGCTAAGTAATTTGTACTTTTGATAGTGACTACAAGAATATAATTATTTTTATTTTTTGAACTAACAGGCGTTAGGGCCCGTCACCCGTCTACCATGTTCACCACCACGGGCATGGTAATTGGGGACCATGCCTATTTTTTCATTGGTTGGGGCCCACAACCATGTATTGGCCCCTGGGCCCCCGAAAGTCTTAATCTGGGCTTGAATTTATCACCAAATTAAAGATATTACATTTTATAAAAT
>NW_021770700.1:80426-83727 GCF_005508785.2 Acyrthosiphon pisum | reverse complement strand
AATTACGGGGTACTCGCTCGCAGCGAACGCGTATGAAAAATCAAATTTCTAGAATGCAAACCTAACGTGCGCGCCATGAGATCGTTGATATTCAAGCATTTCCCGCTTGGGGTTACTAACTAATCTTATGGTCTAAATAAACTTCAGCTAATCAAAGTGGTAAAAAATTGTAATCACAATGAGTGAAGACTTCCGACCGAAACAAACCAACTTTCGTTGTATTGATTTCATCCACGCGATCACAGATACCTCATTTTCATTGTCGGTAGTTACGATATTAGTTTTTTTTTTTTTAATTTAGACACCATTGGTCGCCTCACACACCGTTCACCGAGTTCACCACAAGCTGGAATATTTCTCACCTAGCCGCGTAAGTCTGCCCGGGTGGGTCTTACTACGACGTCGGAAAGAAATTTGAAAATAAAAATGTCGACAACATAATGAGATATCCGCTACCTGCGAACGACGTACTCGTTGAAGTCCTTCAGTCAGCACATAATAATACTCACGTAGTAAGATGGTTTCTGTTCAAACTGGTATTCACAAAGTACAAACAAACGCGGAATTCGGTTAAATAAATCGGCACAAAAACGGTTAAAAAAAACAGAACGTGAGTCGACAACGACTAAACGGCAAATGACCCGTATTTATAGACAGGCGCCACTAGCGCTGCGTGCAAAGACGGCGGATCGGCGGAACATTTTCGAATTTTGATCGAAACCACCTCCGAGGCACTATTGCTGCTGAAATAGTCCCCTTCATGAACTCAGATTGACGTTCGAGAAAAAATTAAAAATTCGAAGACCGACTCACGGGGACAATATTTGGGAATTTTGTGGATTGAAGCGGGGTATTCATTTTTTTTCGACGCCGTTTTCAGGGTTGACATTGGCCCTCGCTAGAGGTCTCTATACGAAAAAATCGAGACTGACGTTCGAGAAAAAATTAAAAATTCGAAAACCGACTCACGGGGACAATATTTGGGAATTTCGAGGATTGAAGGAGGATATTTATTTTTTTTTCGACGCCGTCTTAGGAGTTGACATTGTCCCTCACTAGAGGTCTCTATACAAAAATATCGAGATTGACGTTCGAGAAAAAATTAAAAATTCGAAGACCGACTCACGGGGACAATATTTGGGAATTTTGTGGATTGAAGCGGGGTATTAATTTTTTTCATTTTTTTGAATCAACAGGTAGACCTCAATCTGGAGAATACCGCCCGTAGACCTATAGACGGGGATAATATAGTTGGGAATTTGAGGATGGAAGGATGCACGGTGAAATCGAAAGTATACGGGTGTTCGGTGGACCTACACGCCGGTACATGACTTTGACGACTGAACGTTTCTCAACTATTTGTAACCGCCATATCTCGCTTAATATTTGTCCTAGCAGTTTCCGACCTCAGTCCGTTTACGTTTTATTTTTGTTTTTCAATCGGATTTGAAAGTTTCAAAGCCGTCGGTCGACAACTCGCCAAGTTGACATCCGACAAACAACGAAAATCTCACTGGGACAGGGTTCGAGAATTTCGGGATCAAACCGTTTAAACGTATTCCATGCAGGCGCCGTCTTCGGGGTTGACATCGGGTGGTCCCCGTCCACCTGTTGATTCAAAAAAATTCTTATCGCCCGACGGCTACCGATCGCGGTGCGGCCGCCCGGGCAGCCGACCGTCGTTTACGGTTTTGGAAATTCGATGACCGTCTCACGGGGACAAGGTCGGGGAATTCGAGGATTGAAGGCGGGTAATGATTTTTTCTCGATTCGGTCCCCGGGGTTGACTTTCCCTGGACTCCCACTATTGTAAAACAGAATATGAAAATGCGATTTGGCACCGGATACACGCGTACATTGACTATGTCGGCGCGTAGCGGTACGGCGTCCTCCGGGGAGACGAACCGCGGTCAACCGACGATCCGACGAGAATAAGGACGATTAATATTTTCCCATGACCGACTCACGGGGACAATGTCGGAGAATTCGTAGATTGTAGGCGTTTGTTCGTTTTATGTCGTCGCCTTCGACGGGCTTGACATTCCCCGGACCTCGCGACCGCGTAAGCAAAAAATGTTTGCATATTGTTTTATCAATACTCAGGGACAATGTGAACAGCGCTAGTGTCGCAGCGTCTGTCTATAAATATGGGTGCACTCCAGTGCGACGGCGTCAATTGCCAATAAGTCGTTACTAAGTCCTCATAAAATGTCGTCGTCTGATGAAGAAAGTTTATGTACATCATTTTTACACAGAGCGTCATTGTAATGGTTATTTATTTTTTTAGGCACCGTGTACTGGGTGTCAAGATCACCTTCACCGGCGGACAGTGTGATGTATTGGTGGTCACGTTCGCCGTCTCCAGCCAGCGGATCTGATGACACTCCATCAGTTACACGGCCAATGCCAGTCGATGCCAGGCTGAGGATGGTCAATTTTGCGTCACCATCGTCACCGGCCGGACGAGAGACGGCGAGGGAACAGTCTCCTCTGCAAGTGTGTATTTTCGAAAACTTTTATGCCATTCTAAATAACTTATAATGTTACGTTTGTATAACAGGGCAATTCTAATACCCGGGCGCGGAAGTAAGTCTAAAGAGTATCATTTAAATGTATTATAATGGAATGTTTTTTTAGGATACTGGAAATGGCGAGGAAAAATTAGCAAGTACTAAGGGACGTCCGTGGATTTAGACGTTAAAAAAAACTACAGACGTGGGACCGTCAGTGGATTAGGCCTCTTGGGGAAACCACTTAAAAAAAAACGCGCTGTAGCTGATACCCCTCGGGTAGTGTGGAAATTCAGCTAGTACCAGGGCATTGCGGCTGCGTTTTATTATTTTTAAATTTCAGCAGCCGAACTGTCAACTGTGTCAACTGTTCATGTGGTAACAGGTTGAGTGACCTCTGGCTGCTGTTAGAAAAATCAATAACGTTGAAGTGAGAGTTCCCGGGTGCATGGCCGTCGCGATCTCGTAGCTGAAAAAAGATCTCATTAAATGTAGATTATCATAAACGTTTATACACAGGGACTTTTAATCTTAGATGACCTTACCACATCTGTTCTGCGTTCATTTCACTGGCATCTCCGATCTTTTGTCCACCAATTTCCCATTTACGCGACGTTCGAATGCTGATTTCCACACTACCCAAGGGGTACAGCTATAGCGCGTTTTTTTTATAGTGGCCCCTGGCCTTGCTCTCCACCATCTTCCTGAACGTGCTGGCCGACAGCTTTGAGTTGTATATTTTATTTATATCGTCGTACAGTTTAATCACACGGACGCCCTTGTTGGTTAGG
>NW_021770700.1:74632-80002 GCF_005508785.2 Acyrthosiphon pisum | reverse complement strand
CAGGAAAACGAATAAATTAAATAAAAAGTTAAACCCACGACGTGCTTCCGACGCTCTCACTTACTTTTCCAAGTATTCCACGTAAGGGTCTACGGGGCAACTGAGCAGATCTGACCAATGCACGGGTGGAGTCTTGCGGTCTCTGAGCCACCTGGATACGTAGTACAACACACTCGATACATTAGCCAAATAATTTTTGACCGCGGCCGAATCGCGGTCGTGGCTCAGCGAATAACTTTTTCTGTGATATACCAGCAGCGGGTGGTTGCCCGGCAACTGCGGCTGCAGCCCTTCGTCGGCCAGCCCTTTGCGTATGCGTTTGGTAGTACTGTGAACAAACGGAGCGTGAAGGTCAATCGATCGATCGATCGGTCGGTCCGGAAGATAATACTTACGGGGTCAGATTTTGATCCTCCTTATGCGTGACAACATCTGGAACGTCTGGAACGTCTGGAACATCTGGAACATCTGGTGAACGGACTGGTTCCGCAGCTTCCGTCACCAGACAATCCCCGAACGGATGATGCTGTGGCGGGGCTTCGGGTAGGTCCCAGCTGCCACCGTACACATTCATGCGGCCCATTACACAAAGTCTAAAAATTAGAAAAATAGTGTGTCAAACACGGGCATGTTTAAGCGGCGAATATAAACGGTACTCACTGGAAGGCAATTCGCCGAAAGCTCACGTCGTCCCAATACGGGCCCATCTTCTCTTTGATGTTTGACATCGGCACTAACGAGATCGACCGCCTCGACTCTTTCCCCAGGGTCATGCCAATCTTTTTTAAACTGCGATCTGCGGGGTGTTTCAAGTACTTGTCGTGTTTAATGCCGATGTGCCTGGTCAGCTTGTTATCGTCGGTCTTATAATTACAAATCGGACAGTATTTCGTCAACTGAAACACAAAAAAATATCTTGGTTAATTTTCACAACACTCTACGTTAACCGCAGTGCGTGTAGAAAGTGATACTCACTTTATTGCTAATCACGTTTTTGTAGCGTTCCGTGACATTCAGCCTTCTTCTTTTGCCACAGCCGAAGTTGACATCATCGTCGTCTTCGCTACTGTGGTCAAATTGCAGGGGACTCTTCCTTTCGATTACCTCAGACATCGATTCGGAGTCGCTGCTGCTTCGTACGATCATGGCTGAAACGAGATGCATGAACGTAGAAAACGTTGAAAAAAACAACAAAATATAACATACCGTCTTTGGACAAATTTTTGAATTTCAATGTGACTGGCGTTGATAACTGATCGGTCTTTGAACGGGCACCGACAAAGTTTGTGGTCTCGAGTGCTGCAATAGAGCAAAAAAATTTCGTCAACGAAAATGTCGGGTCATATATATTTACGCGGGGGCACATACGTTCGTCTTCGAAGGTCTTGTCAGAAGCAATGGTCAATGGTGTGTACACCATGTCAACGTCCAGCTTAATTTTGACAGCTGTAATTTAATACGTTATTGTAAAATGTATAAAAAATTATTGAAGTTAAAAAACACTCACGTTTGACGACCGGCGACGATGTCCGTGTTTCGACAATCATGGCTGAAATGAGATGCACGACCATAAGAAAAGATGCAAAAAAAAAAACTACATAATATAACATACCATCTTCGGAACCGGGAAGATCATGGGCCCACGACGGTCCTGCTACCGCTCGCGGATCGTCGACCCATGACGGTACCGGTGACGATAATGGCGTGGGCTGGTGTGGTGGCGTGGGTTGATGTGGCCGCTTGACAGCTGTAAATTAATACGTTTAAATTGTACAACAAAATTAGTGAAGATAATAACACTCACGTCCGTTAACTGACGACGACGACGACGAAAACGACGGTACCCACTTCAATTTTTCTAACTCTGAAACGGTAACATTAAATAAATATCGTATACTCATAAGGTGAGTATATACAGTACATACCCGGTTCTTCGTCGTCGTAATTGTACGGGTCGGCTAAATCATCTGTAAATTAATAAGATTATAAAATGTATAAAAATTCTTGAAAATAACACTTACGGTTTTCAACAAAATCAGGGTCGAACCGTATGTGGTTGTTGACGGCTGGTGGAAGTTGTTTGTCAACCAGAGCAACATCATCTGTAAATTAATAAGATTATAAAATGTATAAAAATTCTTGAAAATAACACTTACGGTTTTCGGCAACAACAGGGCCAAACTCGTCGTCGTTTTCAGCCATGTCGTCATCCGCCATTATGACGACCGGTTTTTTGACTGTAAAATATTGCATAACACATTATACATTATTACTCAGGAGAGGCCAAAAATTAAATTGAAAAATCATTATACCCTTTGGGGGTGGCTTTTTGGCGTACGCCGAGCGCTTGTGGACCTCCACCAAGCGCTTCACCACCTTCGGCTTACATTTTCGGCCTTTGAACACAACTAAAAAAAACATTATGAATAAGCGATTATAGATTATGACTTAAGCTATTATTCATTATAAAATAATTTTACGATGTCACCTTTATCTCCACAAATTGCCGTGGTGTCTGGCACCGATAGTTCCAACACTACTAATGGTTTCGATACGTCCGGCAAAGACGTCTCTAAGACGACCAAGGGTTTTTCACCCGGTGGTGGAAGAGATCCTAAAATTTTAACAAAAAGTTTAAATTCAATAATTAATACCGATGAAAAAAAAATTGACTATTACCTTTTTCACCGAAACTTGCCGTGGTGTCTGACACCGATTGTTCGCACACTACTAATGGTTTCGATACGTCCGGCAAAGACGTCTCTAAGACGACCAAGGGTTTTTCACCCGGTGGTGGAAGAGATCCTAAAATTTTAACAAAAAGTTTAAATTCAATAATTAATACGGATGAAAAAAAAATTGACTATTACCTTTTTCACCGAAACTTGCCGTGGTGTCTGACACCGATTGTTCGCACACTACTAATGGTTTCGATACGTCCGGCAAAGACGTCTCTAAGACGACCAAGGGTTTTTCACCCGGTGGTGGAAGAGATCCTAAAATTTTAACAAAAAGTTTAAATTCAATAATTAATACGGATGGAAAAAAATTTGACTATTACCTTTTTCACCGCAACTTGCTGTGGTGTCTGACACCGATTGTTCGCACACTACTAATGGTTTCGATACGTCCGGCAAAGACGTCTCTAAGACGACCAAGGATTTTTCACCCGGTGGTGGAAGAGATCCTAAAATTTTAACAAAAAGTTTAAATTCAATAATTAATACGGATGGAAAAATCGTCATCGCCATCGTCATCGCTACTGTTGTTAAATTGCAGGGGACTCTTCTCTCCAATCGCCACAGAAAACGATTCGGAGTCGCTGCTGCTTCCTACGATCATGGCTGAAACGAGATGCATGAACGTAGAAAACGTTGAAAAAAACAACAAAATATAACATACGGTCTTTGGACAAATTTGTGAATTTCAATCTCACAGGCGTTGATAACTCATCGGTTTCGGCCCAAGATGGACCTGCCACCGGCGACATCGGCTTCTCAAACACCTTCATCGAACGGGCACCCACAGAAAACGATTCGGAGTCGCTGCTGCTTCCTGCGATCATGGCTGAAACGAGATGCATGAACGTAGAAAACGTTGGAAAAAACAACAAAATATAACATACCGTCTTTGGACAAATTTGTGGATTTCGATCTCACAGGCGTTGATAACTCATCGGTTTCGGCCCAAGATGGGCCTGCCACCGGCGACATCGGCTTTTCAATCACCTTCTTCGAACGGGCACCCACAAAGGGTTGGATCTCGATTGGTGTAATAGAGAAAATAATTTCGTTGGCGAAAACGGTTCAAGTGTATTCGAACGGGGATACTTACGCTCGTCCTCCCAGTAGTTAAACAACTCCGGTGACCCGGGTGGTGTGGGGGTATATATGTTAACCCTGTCGGGAGATTCCGAAAAGCGCAGGTGAACGTTAAATGGAGGAACGTCTTCCACCACACGTTGCACTTCCTCCTCTCCAAACATCTGCAGCTCATCGTCCTCGTTCGGTTCGACACCATCATTACACATCACCGGGTCCGGTGCCACAAACCTTCTTGGAAAATAAACGTTCCTGGAGTGAACTTCAACCATACGCTCAATCGATTTGGATTTTCACCATGGTATTTGATGACGGCTAAGTTGAAGAGAAAGAAAAAAAGTCGATTAATAAGACAAGTGTCGATTGTTTAAATCTATTTCTATAACTCACTTTTCAACATAGAGTTCTTGGGAATCTTTGATTCCCCGTCGGGCTCAGGCACGGATGATTCAAATACCACGATTGGTCGTACCATTTCTGCGGAAAGATATAACTCAATAATTTATACGATAAAAAGAAGAATTTTACTGTTACCTTCTCGGACTACACTCCCCGTCGCCTCCGGAACCGAAATTTCGTGAACGACCAGTGGTTTCTCAGACGAAGACGGCAGTGGCAGCGACTCTAACATTTTAACAAAAGGATATAATTCAATATTTTATACGATAAAAAGAAGAATTTTACTGTTACCTTCTCGGACTACACTCCCCGTCGCCTCCGGAACAGAAATTTCGTGAACGACCAGTGGTTTCTCAGACGAAGACGGCAGTGGCAGCGACTCTAACATTTTAACAAAAGGATATAATTCAATATTTTATATGGTAGAAAGAAAATTTAACTGTTACCTTCAAGGACAACAATACCGGGGGTCTCTGGAACGGTTGTTTCCAATACGACTAACCCGGTATGGTCGGACGATTGCAATGGTGGTGGAAGAGTCTCTAACATTTTAACAAAAAGAGATAAATCAATAATTTAAACGGTAGAAAGAAAATTTAATATTCACCTTTGATGTTGTCATAGTTCTTGAGTGCCTTCTTCAACGTTATTCTCGGCACGTTGCACGTACGAGAAGCACCGTTCACAGAGTACCCATTTTTCTGAACAAGCTCTATCGCCCTGGATAGAGCAGGGTTGTTTTGAGCCTTTACATAACCTCTAGATGCCTTTAAATTTATAGAAACTCAAGTATGAAACAATTTATTGCAAAAGATACAATAACTTACAACTTTTGGAACAATTTTTAATTTTGTTACGAGTTGTCTCAGTGTTGTTTCTGGTGCTCTTTGACCCCTTGCTGCCTGCCCGATAGACATTTCGCCCGCAGAAATCGCATTTAGCGCTGCCGTTACGTTCTCTTTAGTAGACATGATCTATAATGCCAAATAAAAACATATGCTAACTTGTGGGAACAAGAATAATATCGTGGAATTGAAGTACTGGAGAGCATCAACCCATACATATAAACATAGACTCGACACTAACCAAACGACGGTTGTTCGAAAACACTGCTACTGACAGACGGGAGAACATCGAAGAAAAAATAAAA
>NW_021770700.1:72012-73419 GCF_005508785.2 Acyrthosiphon pisum | reverse complement strand
CGTCGTCGTCGTCAGTTAACGGACATGAGTGTTATTATCTTCACTAATTTTTTTGTACAATTTATGATAACGTATTAATTTACAGCTATCAAACGGCCACTCAATGTGGTTTTGACCCAGTCGCCACCACACCAGATCACGCCATCGTCACCGGTACCGTTATGGGTCGACGATCCGCGAGCGATAGCAGAACCGTCGTGGGCACATGACCTACCCCGAACAACGAGGGACGTTGTGTTTATTAACCTTCCTGGTTCCGAAGACGGTTAGTTATATTTTGTAGTTTTGTTTTTGCATCTTTTCCTATGGTCATGCATCTCATTTCTGCCATGATTGCCCAAAGTCGGACACCGTCGCCGGTCGTTAAACGTGAGTGTTAATTATCTTCAATATTTTTTTATACATTTTAAAATAACGTATTAAATTACAGCTGTCAATGAAAATAAGCTCCATGTAGACATGGTGTATACACCGACACCTCCTCATGGAAATAACAGCGAAAGAAGGACACCATCGCCGAGTGGGTCGTCGTCGTCGTCGTCAGTAGTCGGATGTGAGTGTTATTGAAATCAGGCGTGTGGTTTTTCGTTTTACTAATATCAATATTTTTCCACAGTAGCGAGTCCATTGATAGTACGCGAAGTGTCACGCAACTCTTCAATCTGTCGAAGTGAGTATTTTTATTATAACCATGGGCGCGTACTGTACTGTGTTATTAATACTAGTTTTTTCCATAGGTCCATCTCCATCGCCATCCAGAACCAGGAGAACCAGGCTGAACGTATCAGAAAAAATTACCAGCCTTATAACAACACGCGTAAGTAACCTTTGTAAAACATACCTCAACACTTGGCAATAAACTAATGGTATTTTTTTTCGCAGCTGATCAAGTACTATCCGTTCTGCAAATACACAACTGATGACAATAAGATGACGAGGCACATCGGGATAAAACACAGGCAGCTCCTGAAATGACCCGTCAAGGCTAGCCTGGATGGCATCGGCAAAACCTTTGGCGGGGAGTCCAGGCGCTCTGTGTCCCTGGTCCCGATGTCCGTCATCAGAGACCAGATGGGTCCTTATTGGGATGACGTTTCATTTCGACGCATCGCCTTCAAGTAATTATAGATTAATTATAGATATTGAATCTGAAAATATTTGTCTTTAACTGTGTTTCATTTCAACATTTCAACATTTTAGATTGTGCGTCATGGGGAGGATGAAAATATACGGTGGGCCGTGGGACCTCCCGGAGGCACCGTCCATCCCCAACCCCTTCGAAAAGTTTATTGTTCAAGATCCGTCACCATCGCTGCCACGAACACCATTGCAGGAGCATATCCCAGTGGAGCCTGTGGACGAGCCCGAGCCAAAAAACATTACTGATATGCCGATTTCACCGTGAGT
>NW_021770700.1:50195-52501 GCF_005508785.2 Acyrthosiphon pisum | reverse complement strand
GGTCGGAAACATACAAAAGTCACCGTCGCCGCCGTTCCGCGTTGCGTCAACCCAGCCGGGCCAAGGTCACCGTCGCCGCCGGTCTGCGTTGCGTCAACCAGCCGGCCAAGGTCACCGTCGCCGCCGTTCCGCGTTGCGTCAACCAGCCGGCCAAGGTCACCGTCGCTGCCGATCTGCGTTGCGTCAACCAGCCGGCCAAGGTCACCGTCGCCGCCGTTCCGCGTTGCGTCAACCAGCCAAGTAATCGACCATCCAGTAAAGTTCCGACACCTAAGTGCTGATGTTTTGATGGTCGACCGCAGTCGTAGTGATTCGGACGCGTCGACTATTCATAGATGTGAGTATTGATTTCGAACTCGTGTTTTTTTTGCCGATAGTAATCGTGAAATTTGCTTTTGTCCGCAGACGCCAGCCCTTTGTGTTTCTCAGACGACGATGACGACGAGGAGCATCGGGGCAGACGACGCCGCCTGAACGTCACCGAAAAGTTCGTAAACGTCATCAGCAAACGAGTGAGTAGTGCGTTTACACACAGAGTGTACCGAAGAGCGTGATAATTAACGATGTTTTATTTTCTTTCGTATGTGTTTCAGTTGACTAAGTACTGTCCGCTTTGCACATATAAGACGGACGATAACAAGCTAACCAGGCACATCGGGATTAAACACCACGGCCAGATTAGGCGACCAGTCGCTAGCAGTCTCAAAGAAATTGGGAAAATATTGGGGAACTTTCTCCTACGGGGGGACGACCCGAAGTCAAGTGAGAGTCGCTGGACAGTCGCGCGGCGTCGCCGAAGAAAAAAATTATTGTGCGTAGCGGTACGGTTTTCTACGAGGAGACGACCCGCGGTAAAGCGAGAGTCACCGGGCAGTAGTGCGTCGTCGTTTCGGGAAAACTTGACGACGGAATCCAGTGCACGGATACCGCCCGAAGTCAACCCCGAAGTCGGCGACGGTAGTTAATACGTTTGAACGGTTCAATTCCGAAATTCCCGAACCGTGTCCCCGTGAGCTATTTCGATATTTTTTGGTAGTCAACTATTAGCGAGATTTCGACCCACGGCTTCGCAACTTTCACACCAGATAGAGCGACGAGAGAAAATTGTGAATGGACTGAGGTGGAAAACGGCTAGGACGCTTATCTACCGAGATACCGCGGTCACAAATAGTTTAAAACCATTCTACGGCTATCGTTGCGTACCGGGGGAGCGGTCCGCCAACCACCCGGACAGTTTCAATTTCCCGTGCGATCATTCCATCCTCATTTTTCCCAAGTATATGTCCCCGTCAGTGAAACTGCCACAGACTTTCCCCGGATTGAGGTCCACCTGTTGATTCGAAAAACTTCTTATCGATCGGGCCGCCGCCGCCGCCACGGCCTATTGCGCTTCTCCCGGTCTTGAGACCCGCTGTTCGTTGAAAAGTTTAAGTCGATGACCGACTCACGGGGATAATATTCGGGAATTTCGTAGATTGAAGCGGGGTATTCATTTTTTCCCGACGCCGTCTCTGGGGTTGACTTTTGCGGGACGTCAGCCGTAGGAAAATGTTATTTAATCACCCATCGGTAAAATTTTTTGTACTACACGGACGCCACCACCGATCATCATCCAAGACCCCTTGGTCCTTACCAAACCTCTCCGTGGCTAAATTACAAAAAAAAAATATTTTTTTTCTGCGGTTGATTACTCGACGACACTCCATTGAAGGCTAACGATCTCTTCTATATTGCTAATTTCCACACTACCACTGAGGTATAGCAAACAGCGCGTTTTTTTTATAGTGGTATCCCCAAGAGGCCTAATCCACTGACGTCCCAACGTCGATCATTTTTTTTTATAGTGATTTCCCATTGGACTAATTCACTGTCGGCACCTCACGCTTACAAACTTTGTTGATGACTGCCTTAAAGATGCGGCCCTTGTCACCGTGGACGAAATAGTGTATTCTGTTATCTTTTGAAATTTGAACTATGGCCTGTTTTGTAATATTTGTGTGGTCGTACTCCTGTATCGCCAGTTCGTACAATATGTTGACTCTCCCTTCTTCAACTAAATAATCATATCTCGTTTTAACAGATTTTACGAATGACGCCGTTACCTCTGCTCCACTATTCGAAGCCATCTCATCTGAACCTTGGAGCTTCTCTTCTATCAAAGTCTCTGTCATATTAACATACGGCTCGTTCCCGAATATTTCGTCGAAGCTGTGATAAAATAAAATTGTTAGTTATCATCATGTTAATCGTTGATTTAAAAACATTGAGTAACTCACTTTTCCATCACTTGTTGCTCGAAAGCCGCC
>NW_021770700.1:47052-48147 GCF_005508785.2 Acyrthosiphon pisum | reverse complement strand
AAATTCGCGTTTTCTTAAACTTCTTTATCGGACTAGTGACTTCGTTCACATCGTCAAAGTCGAACACGTCACTTCGTGACGACGATGATGACCAGACATCGGTCACTTTAAGTGGCTTTCTAGTAGCTATAAATTAAAGCGTTATTTTAAAGTGAATAAAAAATGTAATGAAGATAACACTTACGGTTTTCGGTGCATACCATCAGGGCCTCCTGTCATCCACAACGACGGGTGTATAGGTTACGTCTTCTATAAATCTAATATGGTTGTTGATCGGCGTAGTGATTTCCCTAGTGACGACCAAGACTTCGGGCTCCTCATCACCATCCGCATAGTCTTGCATCGGTTTTTCATCTGTAAAATATTGCATCACACATAATACGTTATTTCACAGAACAGGCCAATAATTTAATTTAAAAGTCATTTTACCATAAGCGGGTCGTTTCGGAAAATAAGCCGAGCGCTTGTGGACCTCCGGGGAGCCGGTCCGCACACTACCCCTATACTTTCGATTTCACCGTGCATCGTTCCATCCTCATCTTCCCCAAGATATTGTCTCCGTCAGTAGGTCATCTGACGAAGTTCCCGAGATTGAGATGCACCTGTTGATTCAAAAAAATCTTATCGGCCGCCCGATTACGTAACCCTGATTATTGTGGACGGTCAGACGAGACAGAAGCCTATGAATTTTCTCATGACCCACTGTCGGCGACAATTTTGGGGAATTTACAGATTGAAGGGGGATATTTATTTTTCCTCGACGCCGTCTCCAGGCTTGACTTTCCCCGGACCTCCACCGTTAGAAAACATAATATTGAAAAATACGATTTGGCAGCGGATACACGTGTGAAGGAATGCGTTTAACGACAAATCGGTGCGTAGCGGTACGGCGTCCTCCAGGGAGACGAACCGCGGTCAAGGGACAGTCGCCGGGTAGCCGGGCGTCGTCACCGAGGAACGTGATGTTTCTCAACAAGTGTGGCGACCGCAAAATCACGAAATTTATTTTTTTTTTGACACATTCCGATCTAAATGCGATCCAATGCCAAGCCTGAAGACCCCGATCGAAACAAAACATATACAGAGCTGATGATC
>NW_021770700.1:44230-47002 GCF_005508785.2 Acyrthosiphon pisum | reverse complement strand
TTCCTGGGTTTCGAGTAAAGTCTGTATGACAGCGTATATTGGTGGACGTGTGCAATAAAACTGTCTATTAAAACTTAAAAGTCCGACGAAAACTTTCTGCGGCATTAGTAGTCCTAAAAATGAAAATTATGCATAATATATTTTCTGAAATGTTCAATATTTGTTGTACAAATTTACCTAGGATGTTGAGATGGTTCTTTTCCCCATAAAACTGGAGGAAATAAACAATCTAGTTCAACATATGTTTTTAAAATATAATCTGCAAATCTATGACCATAAAATTCATTTGGACATAACGCCACAAGCTGTATAAAACCATCTTCTACTTCTGTATGTTGCAGAAATGGGAGTCCGAAAAACATTTTCAGCTAATTACCAAATTCACTATTCTCGTCTTTTTAAGCATTCTTTAAAATTGTATCTTCATTAATCTAGAAACACGTTATTAAAAAAAAAATGTTCAACCCTTAGTTTATAATTTGTTAAAATTCTAATTTTAAAATTTTTTCACTTAAATTTCGAGGACAATTTAAAAATTAATTACATATTTCTAAAAATTTCTAAAGGCCATAACTAGCTCAAAAAGAGTTAAAATTTTTCAAAAATTGTACCATTTGTGGAACATGCTAAAATAAATATTCGGTAAAAATTTCAAGATTCTACGGTTAATCTAAAATAGTAAATATAAAATAAATCTAAAATAGTAAATAAATCTTTATTTACGCCACCAAGCTTGAGCTAAATGAAAACGGCAACCAAACATCGTAACACCAGGAAATGTTTCACGTACAGTTTCATGTGCACCGATTTCAAAATCTAAATATAGATATTAATTTCTAAAACTTTAGACGTAGTTATTAGACACAAATCCTTTAAATAATTCCACATGTCAATGTAAGTTGTTTTTGATTTATTTTCTAAGAAAAAGAAAACTAGTGGAACATAATATCTATTTTGATAACAGTGTATAGTATACATTTGTAAAAAATTATTTGGTGCAAAATCAAAATCAATAGCCATAGCCGATTTTTATATGGCAAAGTTTGGCAACGTTGCGCAGAAAAATAAAAACTGAGCGTTCTCAATCGTAATAGACAAAAGAGTCTAAAAAAGGTATCGCCGCAATAATGACCGTTCTCAATAGTATTCCTGCCATTCAGGGATCGTCCTGGCCTCGCCCGTTTTCCGATTGAACAGTTCTTGTGGCTGGTTCTTAATTTTATTCCGGTAAATTAGTTTCAACTTTTGTTTTACCACTTTAATGTCGTTGATGCGGTTCGGACATGGAGTGGAATCGAACAATTTCGGGAATTGGGGATCCTCTAGAACATAGCAAGTCAGGGCCAGGTCGAACAAAGCGTTGAGGTTTTTCAGATAGTTGATTGATGTGGCTATCGTTTGCCCTAGGTTTTCTCTCCTGTAGATATTAAAAAAATTATAAATATACGATTGATTCGATTGATTCCGAACTCACCTGCTGAGGTATTCGCGGAAGGGCTCCTCACTTGTACCCAACAGCTGACACCAATGTTTTGCCGGCGTCTTGCGGTCCTTTAACCAGGCGTCGACAAAAAACAACATTTTGCTTACGTTAGCAATGTAATTTTTGGCCGCCGACGACTCTTCCCCGTGGCTTAGATCCAGAGATCGCCGGAACAGCTTCAGAAGAGGGTGATCAGGTGGAAGTTGCTCCTGAAAACCGCTCTGCTGGAGCGTTTTTCTGAATCTCTGACCACACCTAAAGCACCACGATTAATAAAGCTATCGGAGAGAGTTTATTTTCTTTTAAACAAATACTCACGGAGACACGGGAATGACTTCGGTCGCCCCTTCGGGATGGTCCGTGTTCGTATCGACGGTCGGATGCCGGTGTTCCACAATATCTTCTCGTTCTGCTGTTTTGAAATATTTTTCTAACGGATTTTTGACGTCGGGGGCTTCGGGGAGGTCCCACGATCCTCCATAGACGTTCAATCTGCCCATTACGGAAAGTCTAAAATTTCAAACACAAACGATATCAACGACATACAGACATTACATGTTGTATTATTGTATAGTTACTTGAATGCGATTCGTCTGTATGGCACATCATCCCAATACGGGCCGATTAACTTCTTCATGACGACCATTGGAACCAACGAAATTGATTTTCGAGAATTAGATCCAAACAGTTTTCCAATGGCCGCCAGGCTTCGTTTCACAGGGGCTTTCAATAGGGAGGCATGTTTTAATCCTATGTGCCTCGTCATTTTATTGTCCTGCGTTTTGTATTTACATACAGGGCAGTACTTCAGAAGCTAATGGAAACGATTATTTGATGATTAAGGTTCTTCTAATTGGATAATTCGCTTGTGTAAAAATGACTTACGCGATTGGTTATGATCGAGTCAATTTGGTGGTCGAAATTGGCGTCTATTCGGGCCGGACGCCGCGTAACGTTGCCTATGTTCAAAGGGCTCGGTTCTACGGAAATTAAAAATTATAATTAAACGAATCACGTCTCACACGAGGTCTTAAAAATACTCACGGTCGACGATGGAAGATTCATCGTCCGAGCGAATCAGAGCTGAAACCAGAAGTAGAAAAGTATAGAAAACAATGATAGAATTTTAACTATAAAATTAATAATACCTTCTTCGGAACCGAATGGTGATCGTCCATTATCGATAGACGACTTGGAATCCATGAATATGGGCGATTGGTCACTGGAAGGCTTGTAACATCCTGAGGGGCCAGCTATCGGGGACAATTCATGTTGATCGACGACCGCAA
>NW_021770700.1:39590-44180 GCF_005508785.2 Acyrthosiphon pisum | reverse complement strand
TGTTTTATGTTCCGATATTATAGTCCTATTGTGCATGTGATGGCCAAGTCAAGCCTGACGACCAAATTTTAATTAATTGAATACCTGCGTTCAACCCTTAAAATGTCACCGTTAGTCGGTCATAAAGAGGCAGACATAATGCGTATCGGTGAGTCATTCCCGGCCATCATTACATAGGTCGCCGGCCGCGGTAAAATCTTCAAAGTCAATGACAGACTGTAGCGGTACTTTCTCCTACGGGGGGACGACCCGAAGTCAAGTGAGAGTCGCTGGACAGTCGCGCGGCGTCGCCGAAGAAAAAAATTATTGTGCGTAGCGGTACGGTTTTTTTACGGGGAGACGACCCGCGGTAAAGCGAGAGTCACCGGGCAGTAGTGCGTCGTCGTTTCGGGAAAACTTGACGACGGAATCCAGTGCACGGATACCGCCCGAAGTCAACCCCGAAGTCGGCGACGGTAGTTAATACGTTTGAACGGTTCAATTCCGAAAATCCCGAACCGTGTCCCCGTGAGATAATCGATATTTTTCGGAAGTCAACTTTGCGAGCTTTCGATCGACGGCTTTGAAACTTTAGAATCTGAAGGAAAAACGAAAATAAAACATAAACGGACAGAGGTTGCTTACGGCTAGGACCAATATTAAGCGAGATATCTTGGTTGAAAAAAGTTCGAAGACGATCTATCGTCGAACACGAGTACCGGGGCGTCGGTCGGCCGACCACCCGTACGTTTTGAATTTCACCGTGTATCGCTCAAATCTCATTTTCCCAAAAATATTGTCACCGTCAGTCGGTCATTCCCGAGATTGAACCAAACGATCCGAGGTTCCCGGACGGCGTGCCCCGGGAGTCGGTCAATCCCGGGATTGAACGCTACCACCAGTTGATTCCGAAAATCAGATGACCCGACTGTCGGGGACAAATTCAGTGAATTTACAGGTTGAAGGGGTATATTAATTTCTTCTCGACTCGGTCCCCGGGGTTGACTTTCCCCAGACTCCCCACTGTTGTAAAATAGAACAATATGAAAATACGATTTGACACCGGATACACGCGTACATCGACATTGTCGGTGCGTAGTGGTACGGTCCGCTACGGGGAGACGACCCGAAGTCAAGGGAGAGTCGCTGGACAGTCGCGCGGCGTCGCCGAAGAAAAAAATTATTGTGCGTAGCGGTACGGTTTTTTTACGGGGAGACGACCCGCGGTAAAGCGAGAGTCACCGGGCAGTAGTGCGTCGTCGTTTCGGGAAAACTTGACGACGGAATCCAGTGCACGGATACCGCCCGAAGTCAACCCCGAAGTCGGCGACGGTAGTTAATACGTTTGAACGGTTCAATTCCGAAAATCCCGAACCGTGTCCCCGTGAGATAATCGATATTTTTCGGAAGTCAACTTTGCGAGCTTTCGATAGACGGCTTTGAAACTTTAGAATCTGAAGGAAAAACGAAAATAAAACATAAACGGACAGAGGTTGCTTACGGCTAGGACCAATATTAAGCGAGATATCTCGGTTGAAAAAAGTTCGAAGACGATCTATCGTCGAACACGAGTACCGGGGCGTCGGTCGGCCGACCACCCGTACGTTTTGAATTTCACCGTGTATCGCTCAAATCTCATTTTCCCAAAAATATTGTCACCGTCAGCCGGTCATTCCCGAGATTGAACCAAACGATCCGAGGTTCCCGGTCGGCGTGCCCCGGGAGTCGGTCAATCCCGGGATTGAACGCTACCACCAGTTGATTCTCGTAATCATTTTCCCTCCCCCCGTATCCCCGTCAGTCGGTCATTCTCGGGATTGAACCCAACGATCCGAGGTTCCCGGACGGCGTGCCCTGGGAATCGGTCAATCCCGGGATTGGACGCCACCACCAGTTGATTCTCGATATCATTTTCCCGCGCAATGAATTCTTTTTCTCTATTTTCCGGGACTGCAAAAAAAAAAAAAAATAATAATAATTAAACGAAACACGTAACACGAGGTCTTAAGAATACTCACTGTCGACCGTCGACGATTCCCCGTCCGGACAAACCATCAAAGCTGAAACGAGAATTAGAAAAGTGGAAAAAACAATGATAGAACTTAAACTATAAATTTTAAAATACCTTCTTCGTTATCGTATCGAACTCTTCGATACTCTAACTCCAGCTCTTTTTCACGGACGACAGCAATCGGTTTTTCGGATGAATAGTTTTCAATCACCGGTACTGCAAAAAAAAATTGTGTCTAAAAAAATATTCTGTTGAAATATCTTAAAACTTACGTTCTTCATCCACGAACGTATATTCGTGTGATGGCGAGGGCGTGTATATGGTGTCCCTATTCATGAAATCTATATCAAATACCGGAGTACCTAAATAAAGCATGTTTAAAGCTGGGTGCAACCTTAAAGAGTATAAGTGATGATAAAACTTACAGTTTTCCACGTTCGTCGACGACGATTCCTCGTCAGCAAACCGCGTATGACAGTTCACTGCTGGGGCATCGGCTGGAGACTCGTATTGTTCAGACTCTTCCGAAAAACTCGTGTTCATGATATTATTTTCCACTATTTTTTCGACTGTAAAATATTGCATTACAAACTATACATTATTACACAGGAAAGGCCAAAAATTAAATTGAAAAATCATTATACCTTTAATGGGCGGCTTTGGAAAATACGTCGAGTGCTTGTGGACCTCCACCAAGCGCTTTACGATGCGCCGCTTCTTGCCTTTGAACACAACTAAAAAAATCAATATCAATAAGCGATCATATTTTATAACTAAAACTATTATTCATTATATATTATAAATGCTGTTACCTTTTTCGGCTAAATTTCCCTTCTCCGGCACAAAAGTTTCCGAAACGACAATTGGTCGTTCTGTTTCTGCGGAAAGATGCAACTCAATAATTTATACGGTAAAAAGAAAAATGTAACTGTTACCTTCAAGGACAACAGGACCAGGGGACTCTGGGACGCTAGTTTCCATCACAACCAACCTGGTATGGTCACACGTTTTTGATGGTGATATACACTCTAAAATGTTAACAAAAAGAGATAACTCAATATTTTATATGGTAGAAAGAAAATTTAACTGTTACCTTCATGGACAACAGGACCAGGGGACTCTGGGACGCTAGTTTCCATCACAACCAACCCGGTATGGTCACACGTTTTCGATGGTGATATACTCTCTAAAATGTTAACAAAAAGAGATAACTCAATATTTTATATGGTAGAAAAGAAAATTTAACTGTTACCTTCATGGACAACATGACCATGGGACTCTGGGACGCTAGTTTCCATCACAACCAACCCGGTATGGTCACACGTTTTCGATGGTGATATACTCTCTAAAATGTTAACAAAAAGAGATAACTCAATATTTTATATGGCAGAAAGAAAATTTAACTGTTACCTTCAAGGACAACATGACCTGGGGCCTCTGGGACGCTAGTTTCCATCACAACCAACCCGGTATGGTTAGAGTTTTCACACGGCGACACTTTTTTCGGAGGTGAGATGGATCGTAGAAGTGCGCTATTCACTTCGTAGCGCGCGTTTTTTTTGGCCGCTTTGGGTATACAGGCCTCAGCAATGGTTCTAGCCATAAGCGCCTTTCTAAGCGTGGTTCTTGGAACGTTCTTAATGATTGCCGCGGTGTTTACGGGTACACCTTTAGAAACCACTAAATCAATCGCTTCCTTCAATGCAACGTTGTTCTTGGTCGGGACGTAGCCGCGGGTTGCCTGAACACATATGCCCCGTGAATAAATAGAATATTGAACACTTTGAATAACAAAAAATCAACAACATACATTTTTCACAGTAATCCCTTCTCTCCGGGCGTACTCGCGGAGCGTTGTTTCGGGGATAGCATAAAAGCGGCTGGCTTTGGCGATGGACAGCGTTCCAGCTTTCAAAGCCTTCAAAGCACTTTCCATGTTATTGAAAGACATGACACTTAAAATAAGAAAAAGAAAAACTTAGAAATCTAGGCGGCGTGGTGACGATGTGGATGACGAATGGAAAATAATTCCTATATCTACGGGGTAGGGGACGACCGGAGCAATCCTAGAATCACTAACACTATCGCACTATTGACGGATCCACAAATTGTTTAAAAAGGGATGCTACGCAATAATAAAATGCTAAAAAAAGTGAATAATAACGCTGAGTGTCATTTAATATAAACTATAGGACTATCCTAACTTAACAAGACCGAATCACGGGAATGGAGAATATATTAAAAATACTTATAAATATTTAAATAAACCTGTAAAAAAAAACTTAACCAACTAATAAAAGCAGTAAAAAAATTGCAATCACGCTGAGTGAAGACTTCCGACCGAAACAAGCCAACTTTCGACGACGACGACGGTAAGGGTAGCAAAATTTTCGAATATTGATAGAGAACTCCCAACGTTCACAGTCCCTATATTACATAATTTCCTTTGCAATGATGTGGCAAATAATTATTTATTTAATAATAAACGCTAAAAAAATAGAGTAACGCTTAAGGGGTGATAATATATAATAAATATATAATAAATTGGCACCGGATACACGCGCCCGCGGGCGCTTAAGAAAAAAAAAAATTCGTGAATG
>NW_021770700.1:36912-38701 GCF_005508785.2 Acyrthosiphon pisum | reverse complement strand
TGATAGAGAAATCCCAACGTTCGGAAAATATAATTTAAAAAAAATATATAATAAATTGGCAGCGAATACACGCGCCCGCGAGCGCCTTAAGAAAAAAAAAAATCGTGAATTTGCCCTCTGGTGGCCGATGGAAAAAACTTGTAACATTAAATTAAAAATATTATCGAAACGGGCAACGGTCTTGGGGAGTTTTCGGGTACCTAGGTATCTAATGTAAGTGTCTATAAAAAAAACTTAACGATCTAATAAAAGCAGTAAAAAATTGCAATCACGCTGAGTGAAGACTTCCGACCGAAACAAGCCAACTTTCGTCGTACAGATTTCATCCACGCTATCACAGATACCTCATTATTCACTGTCAGTAGGTACTTAAGTTTATTTTTTTTTTAAACTATCGGAAAACTCAACGAACGGTCTGACAAACGGTGCAATGCCGGAATTACTCCAACTATTGCCCCATGGAATGCGACGAGTGAGACGGCCGATGCAATGCCGGAATAACTCCAACTATTACACCATTGGTCGCCTCACAAACCGTTCGCCGAGTTCGCCTCAAGCCGTGAAAATATTTCTCTCCTAGCCGCGTAAGTCTGCCCGGGTGGGTCTTACTACGACGTCGGAAAGAAATTTGAAAATAAATATGTCGACAATATAATGAGATATCCGCTACCTGCGAACGACGTACTCGTTGGAGTCCTTCAGTCGGCACGAAAAAATACTCACGCAAAAAGACGATGTTTGTTGAAGTGGAAGACGCAACGAAAAATCAAAAACGGTTTTGAAAAAATTGTTGAAGTGGATGACTCAACGAAACAAAAAAACGGTATCAAAAAATTTAAAACAAAGCACACTAGCACAACTGAATGGCAAATGACGCCGCTCCGCTGCGGCGCACCCATATTTATAGACTAGCGACACTAGCGCCCTGACGACGGTTGTTCGGGAAGCAATATTACTAGCTCGACCAAAATTTTCACGGGGACAATTCGGAGCCCGATGATACTTGCGCTCATACATTTTTTAAAACTAATTTTATCGAAATTCTCATGGGGACATTTCTTGGGAATTCCAGAATTGAACGATTTCAAATCATTTTTTCTGAATTCTGTTTTCTGGGTTGGACTACAAATATCCAGAACTATCGGAATACATATTCGGAACTCAAAATTTCGAAAAAAAAAAAAAAAAAAATTTTTTAATTATATGCTATGAATACATTATCCGATAGTTCAGGTCGGTTAATGTTCAACCCAGAAAACGGAATTGAAAAAAAATTACCTAAAATGTTTCAATCCTGACATTCCCCTGAAATGACCCCGTGAGTCGGTCATCGTGAGTTGGGCACCCAACATTTTCGAATTTTGTTCGCGACACTAGCGACGTGATGAGTAAGAGCGATAAGAATTTAGTTAATCAATGCCTACATTGCTAAAGGGTCGTACTGACTGAACTCGTGACTTAGGGAGGTCTCCCATGACGGGTGATGGGATGGATGCTCTGTGTGTCGCACATGGTACACACTTAAAAATTATATGTCTTATGACGGAGCGACTCGATATGATCCAAAACCGTGCACTTAAGAGCGAGGACACCAGTTGCGGTCCGGCGTGAAGATAATTTATGTGGAAATGGCGAACGAGCAAAGTTGTGAGCACGCAAGACTTTGGCAATAAGATGGGGTGCTTGAAGTCCTCATTGGCATTAGCATGTCTTAGACGACCTCCTACCCGAATGATTCCGTCTGGGTCTAAAAAAGGTGACAGACGCGCGAGTGATACTGGAATAGCTG
>NW_021770700.1:18249-36862 GCF_005508785.2 Acyrthosiphon pisum | reverse complement strand
AATAAATTGAGGTTTACAATGATGTTTAGTATACTTTCTCTAAATACCGTAGAAATGAGTATTACACAATTAGCAATCGTACGAAAATGTTATTATATCAAAATAACATTTTTGGTAATATGATTAAGTTTGAGTAAATGACAATTACATTGATCAATACTATGAGTTAAATAATTTCACTTCAAGCAATTGAATTTAAAAAGTGCTTGAATATTTTCTTCAATAAGGCTCCCATTACCTACAGAAAGATGGAAAAGAATATCTTCCTTTTCAGGTGCACACGAAATATGGTTTGGTTACCCTGAAATTTGTATTTCCCATAAACAGTGGACATTACATATGTAAATCTTGAAATAAATTGAGGTTTACAATGATGTTTAGTATACTTTCTCTATAACCGTAGAAATGAGTATTACACAATTAGCAATCGTACGAAAATGTTATTATATCAAAATAACATTTTTGGTAATATGATCAAGTTTGAGTAAATGACAATTCCATTGATCAATACTATGAGTTAAATAATTACACTTCAAGCAATTGAATTTAAAATGTGTTTGAATATTTTCTTCAATAAGGGTCCCATTACCTACAGAAAGATGGAAAAGAATATCTTCCTCTTCAGGTGCACATGAAATATGGTTTGGTTACCCTGAAATTTGTATTTCCCATAAACAGTTGAGATGACGTATGATAATCTTGTGGAACATTGAGCCTGCTTTTAAACGACGTGGTATCTATTTGAAGTAGTTGGTATTGAAGTTATTTGTTTTGATGCACCCGCTAAAAGTTTTGTGTTGGGAGTAAAAGTGCATGCTGTGTTTCATTCTTGCACCAGATGGACTCATGAAGGAGAATACCTCAAACACCGTATTTGCTTCCCATATACTGAAATTGGTAATGAACAAAGAAATCATGAAGATTATATTTCGATGTAAAATGAAGAGCATCATGTTACTAGCATTTCTTGTTTAGCATTAATTCCGAATATCGATATAGTTATTTTATTTTCAATGGGTTACATGCACCTAGTATGTTTAGGAGTTATGCGCAAGTTAATAAATCTTTGGTTAAATCTTTGGATATTCGTTTAACAAGTTGGAAGATAAAGGGAATTACTACATCTCTATTACAATTTAAAAAATGTGTGACAAATGATTTTCCACGGAAACCCAGAGGAATTTAAGAAGTTGCTCAATGGAATGCCACAGAATTTCGTCAATTTCTTTTATATTCTGGACCTTTAATATTAAAAAATATATTATTAAAAGACTGCTATCAACACTTTTTAACTTTGAGCATTTCAATGAGAATTATGTTAAGTCTTGATCATGGTAATCACCTGAATTATGCTAATTAATCTTTACATTATTTCGTCAAACACTTTCAAGAACTTTACGGAAGTCATTTTTTTTCACTCAAGATACATGGTCTTCTCCATTTAGCTGATGATTACATTAAACATGTTCCACTTGATAATTTATTGTAGTGCATTCTCGTTTGAAAACTACATGAAGAGTTTAATAAAAATGTTGCAAAAACACGAAAAACCGTCACAGCAAGTTGTAAAGCGATATGAAGAGCAAATAAAGTGTGAACATCTGAAACTTAATGAATCCAAAAACAATACATTTTGTACCAATGAACCAAACTGTTTTTGTTTAACATATGATGGTTACGTGGTTAAAATTACAGATATTATATGAGGTACAATTGTTGGACAGTATTTTACTAATAAAGCAGATTTATTTGAAGTACCATTGAAACCTTCATAACTAAATATATTTAGTGTGGATAATCTATCGGACAGTTCAAAACAATGGAATAAAGATTTTGTAAACAAAAAACTCATTATTTTTAACTTTGAAAACAAATTAATAGCAATACCAATAATTCATAATCTATAACAATATAAATAATTAATTGTAAATAAATTTCAATAAATATTATACTAATTTTATTAGTAATTGTAAATGTAAGGACTTTTTATATTGTTGATTTATTTTTTATATAATTATAAGTATTAATCTCAAATTATATATATTATATTATATTATTCTTCTAACTAAAATTGTTGACATAATTATTATAACATTTTCACATCTTCTTTAATTTAAAATATACAAACTAATTTTTACAATTTTCCATTTATATAATTTGTCTATTATTATATTATATTTATGAACAAATTGTAAATGTAAATGCAATGTATTTTATTAAAAATGTATTTGTCTATTATTATATTATATTTATGAACAATTAATTATAAATGTAAATGTAAATGTAAATGTATTTTATTAAAAATGTATGTATAGCGGTTATGTTCCAAGGTAATTATTATTTTTTGAAATTTATATTTAATACTTTCATACATTTATGTATTTTTTAGAAAAATGTGGACTATTGTATGTTTCCAATCTGACAATTTTGTTGACGTAGTAGGTGATTTTTGGTACAGTAATGGTTCTTGTTCCTGGCCGAAAAAAACTTTAAGTGTCAAGAAATTTATAGATAGGCGTATCACTCTAAATGAAATAGAGTTTGATAATTATAGTGCACGAGCTTTACCTAAAAATATTGGTAAATATTATTATATATAGTATCTACATCATGTATTATAAGAAAAAAAAAATTTAATTTACTTTTATACTTTTTATGAAATATTTGTTCCAGCAAGTTTCTCTGAAGCTCGTTCAAAAGTTTTAAGAGCACAAGAAACTCCTAACCTGCTTCAATATGATGATGATGACTTAGAATGTAATTATAATTGTAGATATAGATTTAAAAAAAAAAAAAATGTAATTATCTTAGTTATATTGGTATTTATCTAATCTAATTTAATTAACACCAAACTTCTTCTTAATTATATCAATATATGTTAATATATATTATTCTACTGTTTTGTTTTTATTTTACAGATATTGAAGTCTATGATCTAGATATGAATAAACCTGCAATTGGTATACAGACTCAAGAAATATTTTCCCAACATTCATCTTCTAATAATAGCTGTGAATTAAATGTAGATAATAATAACTCAACTAAACAAATGAATAAATCAGCTCATTCCACGCCGCAAGTATTGCACACCAGTCAAGTGCTTCACGAATCAACACCACAACATATTGATTGTTATTTATCTACAATTGACAATACTTCTGAAATAAAAAATGAACTTAAGGGTATGTATTTCTAATGAATAACTGTATAAAAAATGATACCTTGGTACCTGTATAATAGAGTTTTTGTTCTTTGTATAGCTTTCAAACAAATTGTAAACCGAAATTAAGTCACCATAAAATATGAAGTAAAGAATTTACAAGAAAGACTTGATTTGATATTCAATATGCAAGAAAAAATATTAGATAAATTAATAAATAATCAAACCATTGATTATACAGAATGTAATTATGTAGAATTCTTAACCCCTATGGAAAGTGATGAAGAGTTTGACAAAATGAAACATAAAATGAAAACTGATTTGGCATAAAGAAAAACTGTGGTAATTAAATAGTATAGATTTAATAATATTGAATAAAAATTATATAATATGATTTTTACAGGTTACAGAGTTATCAAGATTAATGGGACAACATTTGTCAGAAACTGTTCGAAAAATAATGCAAAAATTATTTAGTGATACTTTTCTTACATTCTACTCTTATATAGGGTTTAAAGGGAAAAAACAATTTTCAACTCTACAAACTTGTGCATTTATATTTGGTAATTCATATTTTATTTATGTATAAATTGTATAAAATAACTAAATAAGAATTGTCACATTGATTTTAATTGTGACCAATGTATAATTTATTGGCCATTGATATCTTTTAGGGCTCAGTCTTATTGTTTATAAATAATACAAATTAAGGTAAACAAAATTAACCATAATTCTTGTAGGACAAATATAATTATAATTGGAAAAAAGTACTTATTAACTCAATTACTGATCGGTGATAACATTTTAATAATGTATTCTTTAATCAATAACTTTTTGTGATAATAAAAATAATAAAATAATAAATTATTTCTAGCTATGTAATCTGATTACACTTGTATTATTCATACTAGATATAAATATAAAATATTTTAAAATTTAATAATTCACGGAATAATAACTATTTATAACACTGCTATTTTATGACTAATACAAATCATAAAAGTACTGCATAATATAATTAATAGTAAAAAATTAAAATTTGAAACTATGTTTTTAGAGTCCACAAGAATAATGAAAAAATTTACTGATATAACAAATATAGAAATAGAAAAACCTTTGAAGACATGGATGGCACAAGCTTCAGCTCGTCTTAAAAAAATTGACGAAAAAAAATCTTCATGCTTAAGTTATAACTATTTTTTGTACCCAATATTGTATTTTATGGCAGTTACTATAGGTATACATACATCTCTATATATGTTTAGTATATTTACAGTTTATATATGAATTAATATAATATTAATTGATTTTTTTTTAACTTTACAAATGAGTTGTAATATCTAGTTGTAATAATATATTATTTCACAATTTCAATTGGTACAATTTGCTAAACAATTTTAGTTTTAATTTTTAAAAATCCTTTTTTATTATTAAGAAATACTATAAAAGTGACAATGTTTTATTATAATCTTTTTTTTTTATATAATATTGTATTTTATGGCAGTCACTATATACATACATCTTATAATATATATGTTTAGTATATTTACAGTTATATATGAATTAATATAATATTAATTGTTATCTTTTTAACTTAACAAAGGAATTGTAATATCTAGCTGTAATAATATATTATTTTACAGTTTAAATTGCTTTTATTATTTTTTGAATCCTTTTTTGTCATTAAGAAAATGTCAAGTATTATAAAATGTATTATAATTATAATTTATAAGAATAATAATAACTGCCTATGTGTTATTCATGTAATGAATACCTGTGTAATAAAATTTCAACACAAATACAAAAAATATTTTCAAAACTAATACAACAAATATATACAAAACTTCAACTAGGAATAATGCGAAAATATATTACATTTTTTACAAATTTCTAATCACACAAATTGTTTAAACATAACGATTCTTAATTTATAAATATTTACTATAGAAATTACAAAAAAATTTTTTTAAATTAATACAATCTAATACAATAAAAAATTAAATAACAAATATACCTGGCCACCATTGTCCGTTTTCTAAAATAATTATTTATAGTTCTTAACAAAACCAAAACATTTTTTTTTGAAATAACTATTTTCCAAAATTATAATCTTATTATAATCTTTTAACGGCAAATTTCAAGGACTGTTTGTTACTAACAATAGGCTCCTGATCTTCCTGACCGATATCATATTTATCTTTTATAGAATTCTATAACAATAAATCACATTGCATATTATATTAGAAATGTAACTCCCAATTAGAAAAAAAAACAAAGTAATTACAATATAATTTCAATGGTTATGGTTATAGGTTGATCATCAAAATATCAACAGGACAGTATATCGATATATATCTATACTATTATATAAAGAGGAGTTGTTAGTTGACGTTGTTGAGGGTAATCTTTAGAACTGCTTAACCGATTCCAAAAATTCATTCACCGATAGAAAGCTACATTCTTTGAGAGTGTCAGGCATAAATTTAGTCCGATAAAGTGAATAAATAATAAGTTATTATGAATAATTAAAATAAACGTGTAAATTATACCTATATATGGCGCGGCCACCGTTGGGTTTCAAGCTACCTGCAACCTGACCTTTTTCTTTTGTGTGTGTTTTATCGGCCTGTAGATATGAATTGTTTCGAGAAGTAAAATTCAATAATCAATATAAATATACCATTTATTTTAGGTACCTACAATGTAAAATATTATTCAAATTTAATTTTTAATTTTAGTATTTAAAGACTAAGTTTGACATTTAGTTGAAACTATGTTATTTGAAACATGTAATAATCCTATCACAAACTAAATCAATATTGTTAATAATTATGATAAAATATCGGAAAAGGATTCATACAATATGTTTTTAATATGGGTACTCTCTAAACTATTATAATATTAAAATTAAATTATATTCTTAAACTTATTATTAGACATTATAATAATTATAATAACTAATAAGTGAACCACTAAAATATATTATATGCTTATATTATTATTTTTTGTTACCAACTTAAATGTCTTATTTTAAAAACATAGTATATAAGTTTCTGATAATGATAAGTTAATAATGATTAGTAAACATAAATATATAATATTATAATTACTGTTAACTGTCTAGCGTTAAGTCAAAAATAAATAAAAAATATATATTCGTATTTTGTATATTACATATAGGTATTATAGGTACAATATATTGAAGGTAGACATTCTAAGCAATTAATTTGGTTCAAAGCCCATGGTATGGTTAAGTGGAATTAATACAATTTATTAAGCAGCTATTGAATTTGTATCGTATTATAATATATCATTTTTTATATAATCTATCTATATATATATATATATAAAAATGGTGTGAAATATGTATAGTAATTAATCAATTGAGAACAGCCGATGTTCATGAAATTTTTTGTGAGTGTTTGAGTATCAACACCAATACTTACCCAATCGTCTCCAACATTCCATCCAGAATTATCATCCCAGTCATTTTGAACATACATTTTAAATCATTAATATTATATGTTAAGGAAACTTAATTTATTACTAGCTGGGGTTACCGGTCTTCGCCTAGGCTGTCATTCGATTATCTATGTTTTTTTATATTGTAAAACTTGCATTTACGTTTACAATTAATACATTCCAAGGCAATTATTAAAAACTACAGAATTTCTGCTTAACACCGTGTTTCCACCAGGGTCAGTGTTGTTTTTTCGTAGTGTTCATAGCATTCTTACTAATTTATATAGCTTATGTATTTTGAATAATAATCCATTAGAGCGCGCCACTAGTAAGAAACTTGTCTCTTTACATGCTGTGCCATGATGTATATTTCGTTATTCTCGCGTAGATACTGACTTTCCCCAGATCCGGCTGAATATCTATGTTGAATTTCAAGTGAATCGGACGGGTAGTTATCAAGATTACGAGTGCGGAAAAAAGCGACATTCATTTTTATTTATATAGATTATTAATATATAGATAGATTATTTATATGGATAGATTATTTATATGGATAGATAGATAGATTGATAAATAGACAGATTAATTAATTAATTATTATATAAGAACAAAAATCTAAGTGACTAATTTATTTACAATATTAAGCAATATAAAAGTGAAGTGAAAGGAAGTGAATTCTGAATATTTTATATAAATACAATTGATTACTGACCAGAGGCATCTTGATCATGCATTTTGTGGTTCATCGAACCACCAAAAGTATTGGGATGGGTGTTATTTTAATAGGTAGGTTGTAGCTTGTAGGTACTTGGTCTTGGTAAGCAGTGTCCGGTATAGCCGTATTGGTTATATAAAAATGGTTAATTTGATGATCACTTCATTATAAGCAACAATTGCATACATTAACAATCAACTTATGAAGTTATAAACATGCTATATGACAAAAATATAGTCAGTGACTATTAGTCACATAAAGTATGAGACAATGTGACATTATTTTTTTATTAAAAAATCGTAACTACCTATAATTGTGTACTAGAATTATATTATAATAATATCGTTTTTACTGAACTACTCTCTGATGTGAAATTGGCTGAAATGTAGTCACTTATACTGACTTCAACAACTGATGTTTCAAAGCTCAATCAATTATTTACTTTTGTTTATAAGTCTATTGCAGACCAATTTGAGGTTTTTTTTAATTTGAAAAATTCGGCTTTTTCCTAAAACGAATTTCGTTATAGAAATTGGGAAATATTTTTAAATTTAAAAAAAATCTCAAATTTGTTGACAATTTAAAAAAAAATTGTTTATCAACTCATTATGAACTATGCTTTTTGGTGATAGGAAAAAACCTCGGATAAAATCTTGTTGCCAAAAATTAAAGAAAATGTTATTGATGTTATTGAACAAGTATAGTTAGATACTGAAGATGTGTACGGCGTGTATCCAAATTTATATAAATTTCTATCAAAATTATCTTTCACTAGACCTGTTTATTGCGCAACCTGCAAATGTTCAAAATCTGCTTCAATGCTTTTCAGAGAACCACAATGACACGAGTACAATTTTCAAATTTATTAATATTGAATATCGAAAGAGATGTAACTATCAGTCTTGACACAAAATCTATTATTCATACATTTTCAGTAATAGAAAATTAGTAGGTATTGATTTTATATGTACATTATGTATTTGAGTATAAGTTGAATTAAAAATGTGTTGAGGTATATAATTATTTATAATTTTAATTATAATTTTTTTTAATTTACTACCTTATTTTATATGAATTTATTTGTGTATTGTTATTTGTTAGTACCCAACCGGTATATTAGTTAGGAGGTGCGCCTGATCAGTTGCACCTATGTACAGCGCTAGATAACTAATTTTGTTTTATAGATATCTAGGTTTGTTAATGTCGACTCGTTTACTTGGTTATTTATAATTGGGTATTTAATTTATCATATCATATTATCATCACAATGTTATAAAGCATGTTTTAAAATAAATAATAATTGTCAAAAAATTTATAAAAATTAAATACATTTTTGTACCCAATTTGATTTTTTGGTAGGTGGGTGGTTGGTATCAACTATTGTTGAACCACCAACTGAAAAATTTCGAACCGCCTCTGACTAGTAGAAACAGAATTATGTTGAACAAGTAAAAAATATATTTCCAATTATCAATAAATAAACATTTAAATTACCTTTACCGTTGAAGGAAATATACATTTTTGTTCTTTAGCATAATTATTAAACATTTCAAGAAGAATAGGCAACACATTCTATAGAGCTAAATTTTTAGAACATGTTTCCAGTAAGCTGGGCAATTTCTCAAGAAATACTGGTCTATGAAAGTCAAATAATTTATGATAATGACTTAATAATGACGTCATGGTTTCTTCTAAATCATTTCCAAAATATCCTTGTTCTAGTAATGAAGAATTTACAATGTCATATAATGGGCAGATCATAGGATCTACAACTACCAACTTTGGATATATTATCAAAATCTCTTTAGGAATCTGTGTAATCAAAATTAAACAATATTAATTGTTTTTAATGTTGATACATTTTAAGTAAAATATTAGAATATACCTTTTTTGGAACTTTTAAGGCTGATTGATTACTTTATGTGCCATTGAATACTTCCCATATTAGTACACCAAACCCAAAATGTCATTTGAACTATAAATAAATATCAGTTGTTTATAATAACATATTAATAACACAACAGCAAAGTATATGAATAATGTAGAGTTGCCAGACTTATTAGCTAGGTACCTATTACTATCATAAATAAAGTAAAAAGTTATTGGGTTTTTGTTTTATGTGATTAAAAAATTGTTATGTTTGTTAAATTTAAATGGTATAATATGTTATTAATTTAGATATATATTTTATTAAAACTTTAAATTATAACTCATTATATTTTAGAAAATCAATGTTGAAATTAACTATTACCAAATTAAGTTTGTTTTTACCTATAACTGTAGTGTTCGGTAAGTTGGAATCACTTGTTATAAAATTAAAAGTTAATTAAGATTACTTGTTTGTTAAAATACAAATGTAATAGCGTTATATTATTTTTATAAATCAAAGGTAATAATTGAATAGTTACAACAACATTGCTTTCAACATTTTTAAATATCTAAAAATAACATCCAATTTAAAACAATTATTTAGTAACTATTGTTCTTTATTTAATATTCATTTTACATATACCGGGTGATTCTTTTATCATTCAACACTCATTATTTCAAAAAGTGTACATTTTTTTGAAAATATTTTTTATCCTTATAATTTTTTAAGTTTTTTACTTTTTTGAATGACAATATTGGGTTTTAATTTTATATTCCAAAGCAGAATATTTTTCTTAGTATTTTGATACATGAAAATTGAATTTGGGGCGAGTAGTTTATGACAAAGTAAATATTCAAAGTTTAGGTGAGCAGAGAAGTGGACAAACATTTCGCGGGGTAACCCTGTACCACTCCACTCCACTAGTTTTTAAACTAATGGAGCTAAACGTGATATTCATAGTGTAAGTTTGTATGTTACGCACTTGTAAATGGAGACAACAAATACTTAAATGGCGTCCACTTAATACTGAAATTCAATTTTTACAACAAAAGTAAAACGTACATAAACAAATAAAATGTGTAACATTTGAGAATCATTATCACATTTTTTATTTTTTTTGTGTAGTTATAAGATTTAAATTAAATTATTAACTATGATTCTGTTATATGCTACTATTAATTATAACCAAGTTATTATTATTATTTATTTTTATTTGAATGAATTGTAACAGTATATAAAAAATATCATTGTACAACAGACAGTCAACCTGTGGCAAGGTGGTAAATTGTACATGGCGCGGTGGCAGAACCATAACAAATCAGAACAAATATATATATATATTACTTAAACCCATAGAGTTATCATGAATAAATGGACTATAGAAAGAGAGATTCGTATACCAACATTGTTAGAAAGAGATAGCATACAACTTCAGATTGTCATTAAAGAATAAATTACATATTACGGAGTAAAAAACAATGTAAAACATTATAACATTGTTTTTAAAAATTCAAAGTTTGCTTATCATTCCATTATATCTAATTGTATCTGTTATGATTTCCTTAAGCTATACCCTAACTCTTTCATATACATGTATAATATATTTAATCTCTTTCTAATAATGTTAGTCTCACGATGGGCCACAGGCAGGTGTGTGGGAGGCACGGTCTATTTATTAATATGTCTATGCTTAAATCAGAGTTTTAAATATTTGAATTGAATCTGTAGTGAATTAATAATCATCTTATATAAGTTACAACCACGGCTGTGAATTTAATACACTAAAAAACTGCATTAAAAATTTCAAAAAAATACAATATATAATACCAAACATTATTGTATAAAATTAACTTAAAATAGTTTTTATTTTAATTTATTATTTATATTAATTTTATAGGATATTATACATTATGTAAATTACATTTTACATGTATAAAATTTGTTTATTTAATAAAAAAAAATAATAAAAATATTGATTCATTTTAAATTTTGTATAATGTTATTCACTTGAAACATTTTTATGTATTTATTTTATTAAAATTAAAAAAGGAAAATATGACATAAAAATAAACGTTTTATAAATGGATTCGTAATTACATAATTCAAATTATGTACTTACAGACCTACATTTCACAATCACCAACAAAAAAAATGCTCTTTCCTACAAATTCACGGCCTTGGTTATAACATATTTTCACGTTTATAGATATTTTATGAAATATAATGCAATCGTCAAGATAGCATTTGAGTCGATCAATAAGTATAATAGTATAACATACTAAACACAAATAAAATATTATGAAAAATGTATAATGAACTAATAATATTAATTAATAACCTATTCACAAGTCCAATGGCTGTTACCATATCCACAAATGCTGAATCTTCATTTTTTCCTGGTTTGAATGGTGAAACAAACCAATTAAACCTGTCAGCATAGATTTCTTTTTCCATGTCAATATCTTTTAAAGTGCAATGCCTTAATAACATCTAGAAAAAAATAATTTTTAATTTTACAAATTATGGTTTGGTAAGATAATATAGTTTACTTATATAAAAATGTCAAGGCTGGTAATTAACAACGTTGTAAGTTAAAGGTTAAGTTATTTTTAATTTATCAGTTTGCTGTTTTAATTAACTTAACTTATTTGTATCTACTTAACTTAAAATCATCATATATTATTTTTAATATTCCCAATTAATTTAATTTTTAATTTTCATATTATCCGGAAAAATAATATTTATATAAGTTATAAATTCAAAGAATATAAATAAAAACTAATATGTAATATTAATTTGGAACTAAATAATAATAATACAGTAGAATCCGCTTAAAGGGGACACCTGCTTAATGGGGACATTAATGACAGTCCCGAATGAATGTATTATATGTAAAATTCTTCGGTTAATCGGGACAGTCGGGATAATGGGGACAAATGGGTCACCGCCCGATGTGTCCCAATTGAGCGTATTCGACTGTATATGGATAACAGTGTGACATTAGCCGCCCGTATAAAGACATTAATAGAGAATCCATGAATCCATGGTTCATAATATCTACTCATTAGTTAGGTATTAGTTAAGTATTAGTTATTATTTATTATGTATTAATATTTAATACAATTATTGTACGATTATCATGACCAGGGCTTGGAATTTGTAGCACTAAAAATGTTACTTTTTAGTTCTTAAATATGCACTTAAAAACTCCAAAATATGCGCTATAAATAGCACAAAAAATCAAAAAATATGCATTTAAATTGAAAAAATTAAATTTATTTTAAAAAGTTAAATGTAATTATAAAATTTTATAAAATTGTTGGGCTCATAGACATCAGGGACTGTCTGGACTAGTTGAATTATAAACCATTAACAAAATATATATTAAATTACTTAAATATGTTTGTAAAAGTGTACTTATAAGATCTATTTATTTCCTATTTCCTAACCAAATTAATCATTATTTTCAACATAATGTGATAATTTCCTAAATTTTGTATAATATGTAGGTATATATTATGTTTATTAAGAAAATATGCCTAAAAATAGCACTATAAATCCTAAATTAGCAAAATAGCAATAAAAACAGTAAATATGCAAAAAATAGCAAAATAAAATTTTGTGTATGACATCAGAGAAGTGTGATACATATTTGTGTCTTACTTTGGATGTTGTAGGACGAACCAAGAAAAATATGCATTTGCTACAACTTCCGAGCCCTGATCATGACCATTTCCATTTACCAATATGTGTATTATATTTTGTATTATAATCTTATTTCAAAAATATCCACCTGTCTATACTAGAGTTGGTGTATATTGTACATTTATACATTCAAATTTCATACAGTTTACGCTGTTATTAAAATTTAATGGATATTTTGAATAACCTAGTTGTAAAATACAAACCTTATATATATTTAACATCAGGGGTGTGCTCAAAAAATTTATGCGGCGGAAGGAGCTAGTCTTTTACCTAACGACCATTTTTTTTTTGTTTTTTAGTCAAAATCAAATTCAATTATTTATAGATTTAAAAATTATATTTCTAATATAGAAACTATTATACCTAATAATATACAATATACATTTAAAAATTAAAGAACAAAATCTAGTTTTCTTGATTTTTTGCTCAATTCATTTAAAACTTCTTCTGCTGTTAGTGGAATTTTTTTATGAACAGCTAACATAGCTAAGCCATTAAGTCGAGTCTAAAACCAAAAAAATGTTAAAAAAATTGATATACATTTTTATTTAAATATCCAGAAAATACCTCAGTCATTGTGCTTTGTAGATAATATTTCAATCTTTTGAGACAAGATAAAGTTCTCTCGGGGGTGGATGTTGAAACAGGTAAGGTGCATAGTATTTTCAATAGAAAATGTATATTGTGAAATATTTCTTTATCACACTGTCTCAACACTTCTAAACATTTTTTTGGATATTTTACATGCTTATTAAGTTTGGTATACCATATATGTAGTTCAGCTTTAAGCTTTTAACTGTGAGCTTATCAGTATCGAGTTAAAATTCAACAAGTTCATCAAAGTTTTCTTAATAAGTTCCAGAAAAAATACTTAGCTTAATTTAATTAAGTTAAAAATTATCATTATCTTGCCTAGCCTTGAAAACTATTATTTAAAATCAATTATTACCTGGTAAATATCCTTATACAGTTGACAACAAGATAAAATCTTTGAAGTAGCATGTTCGTCAAACATTAAAACATAGTAAGCATCTAATGTTTTTGCCTTACTTTTAGACCTTACATATGATTTTTATAAAAGTGCTAAATTATAATTAATTACTAAATTACATCTGGGTAAATTAATTCCTGTTTCTAATTCTTTAACTCCAATAAGTACATTACATTTTCTTTGCCGAAACCTGAAATAATAATTATTATATTGAATCATTAATTACAATACAATCGGATACAATTTATTGAAAATAATTTTTATTTAATATTTATTCAATGATACCTTTTTAAAATATTTTCTTGAGTTTTCCGTTCAATTTCAAATTCTTTCGGTTCAGTAATTGGGTCTGCATTATTATCTACCATGTATTGAGGTTCGATCCAACCAAAATCTTATTCATTACTGTTTTTCAAATCCTAATTAAAATAAAAATGATAAATAGTTACTTAATTCTAAATATATTTTATTGATAAAATGTGAATGCTTACTAAAAATAAATGATACAAAACAGAAGCTGTTATTTTGCTGTTAACGAGAATTATTGCACAAACATTTTCTTCACACGGATCTCTTGATTGTCTTTGCTTTCTATGAATTTTATTAAAATATCTCCTAGTTAATTTACTACTACGTCTTGCTGATTTATATTTGATGGTTTTATCTTTAATTCCTTCTTGATCTTTGCATACTTCAGCAAAGTTATTATTGGAATTAAAAGATTTTGGTTTAAATTGTTTTAGAGTATTAATGATTCGTAATACACGTGGAGAACTAAATTTAAGCACTTTATCAATATTACTATAATTATAAAAAATATTATCAAACGTAGCTCTTATTTGAATCAATAATGTAGAAACTATGCACAACAAAGCATAGTGTCTTTCATACGGAGTTTTAACTTTTATTTTTTCTATCCTATACAGGAGCGTCAAGGCAACTTTATCTGCGCAATATGGGCCCATAGTTTTCAAAACCTCCGAAAATTCAGATATCATTTGTAAGGGTTCATTTTTAGGACAGGGTATTTTTTTTTAATTCTTCACGCAATTCTTCATCGTCTCCATATATATTTTCAGGGTTATAGTTATGGTCATTTAATAAATCTGTTAAACTCTGTACCATAGATTTTATCCCAATATTAGGGAAATCTTCTGTTTGGACAGCACATTCAATGAGAACTTCTTTAGGTTTACAGCAGTTACGTAATAAATAAACAATATCACTGGTAGTCTCGATAGACGAAAACAATTTGTGTGATATAAATTTAAATTGATTTTCAATGAATAATGGATGAACAATACCTAAAATTCTACATTGGCTATTTGACTTGATAAAATTACAAATCTGAAAAAAAAATTGTAACTGTATTATTCTACTATAAAGTAAAACCTCTATTTAAAGACATATCTTTATAGCCTAGGCCTGCCTATAGGACAACAGGGGTTAAATTGTATATACTCACAACTAAGACTTTTTTTTAACAATAAAAATAATATGCAAACATGAATAAGTTTTTTTTTAAACTTTTAAAAATAATATTAAATACTTTTATTATATTTTTCAATTCATTATTCTTTTATGCATTTTAAGTTTAACAAAATACAAAATTGCATGGTTAAATAAATTTGTAGCTATGCCTGATACTAAATATAATATGTAAGCACCCATGTGCCATATTAATAAAATTCCGTTAATATTTTATTATTTTTCTTTACTATGGTGTCCATTTTATTGGTTTTCTACTGTATTTAAAAGAATTTATCTAATTTATAAAAAATTTAAATACCTTAAAATAAGTACTATTTTCCACGATTATTTTCTGGCAGTTATTGAAATAAGCTTAGCTGGTCAAAGTGTAAGCAATTTTTTTCAAATATTTCTAAGCATAAGTTTTCAGTAGTAACAATTACCTGGAAGGAAAACCAAAATCAGAATATTAAATAATATTTTTTTTTTTTTTTTTTGGAAAAGAGAGTAGTTGTAATACTTAATACAAACATCATAATTGATAAAATCCGAATGATCGACTGATTTGATCTCTAACGGTTTTAAATCGGTCAAATGCCTGAATAAAACATGTATTGATCAACTTCTGCTTCTTCCAAAACAAGTAAAGTCCATTTTATTTTTTCAGATTTCCTATAGAAAATGAATACATTTATCACTTGATTGTTGTTAGTATACATTTTTAATTTTGATGACTAACCTGTGCATTTTGAAAGCAAGTTCTTGAATTAGTTTCAAAATAACAAATACCTTATTTGTTATAACTTATAATGAAATAATTACATTTTTGTTTTTAGCTGAACTCAGAATTTCAACTTGGTATTCTTGAGGAGTGAATGTTTTAGTATTGACATAATCATCAAATGTTAACGCCATTGAATTCAATTGGAAATTAATCCTGATAGTTATAACTTCCTAATTAAATAAAGAAGATCAAATTTTAAATTTACATGAATAATATATATGCATAATATCTAGTTTATTTATCATCCTCCCATGCATGCTCAATCTTGAATAAAGCAATTATTATTAGTACATCTATATGACTATATGAACACACATATCTAGTTTTACTTTTAATAATATATATCATAGATCTCAAGGATTGATTTATATTTACATTACTAATTAATAGACAGAAAATCTTAGAATTCTGTACAAGCATTGTATTAAATATCAAGAATAACCTGTAATATTTTCAAGCCTTAATATTGGAGGGTTTATTATATATTCCATAGATTAATCAATGAAATATTGAGTAAATATCAAATTTATATTTAAGGGCCATTCTTGCAATATACGGATATGTGTCGGTTAACGCTAACAGATTTTATTACTGGCACAATTTCACCGGATAATATTATACGTTAACATTAACTGGACATTGTAAGAATGATAATAATATTAAACATACTATAATAAGTTACTCAAAGTAAATGAACGAATAATATTTTTAATAAATTAATTTTGTTTTATTAAAATGTTTTACATAAATTGTATGCACAATGAAATTTGAAATTCGCAAAAAGATAAATTTTAAATACAAATTCAAATAAGTCAATAACTTTTATTCAGTCAAAATTAAAAATTAGCAGCATAATAACATCTTGCCCCCAAATGTTTTAATTAGGTGCCTATTCATCAGCACATACAGTTTATCATAAATATATTCAAAATATAGCATATAACATGTTCTTTCTAAAGTATAAATTAGTAATTTTACTTACGTATTTCGGAAATCTTTAGTCTTACGTGCCAAACATTTTTCCAAAACACGGTTTGCGACAAGAAAAATTGATTTAATATTTAATTCTTATCAAAATAACCTTGTTATTGAGCAAGGTATATTGATAAGGTGTCGTCACCCTATACGTATACACATTTGATTGAAAATATTACCACAGTTTTATAGTCATTAGAGCGTGCTTCCTGTCCTATGAAGGCCTGTGTATTCATACTGTTAAATGCAAAATGTCTTAAAAATTAAGAATTAAAATGCTATTTTTTTTTAAATTGAAATGAGTATTTACAAAAACATTGAATAATAAACATTTTTTTTTAATCGAGTTGGCATTTTAAATTGAAGCCTGTAATTATACATTACATTTGCATTTTAATCATTTGCAATATTTTTTATGAAGTAGTCATCAATTATAAAATATGATGTATAATTAAGTCACTTCTTTGGATATTTGCATCCTTCTTAAAATCTTTAAATTGAATTTAAACTATTATGGTTCTGCTCTTAACTTTAACTGTAGTCTGGTAGAGTGGAGTATTATTTTCTAGTGCTCATAAAAACTCTAAAAACATGTTTAAAATATTTTGTATATTTTAAAATATGATTAGGTATATTATTCAATATTTATGTTATAATATTATTCATTAATAGTTATCTTATAAGCTTTAAACTAATTTTGAAAAATTATTCATTTAATTAAGTTTTTTTGGTGTTTCCTTGTTTTTAGCAACTTGCTAATTTTTTTCTTTTGCAAGTGAATATCATTCTTGTTTTGACATAATGCGTTATGATATATTTGGTTAATATTTAACTGTGTATTGAGCAACCAACCTTTGTCAAAAATTGTGTTTATATATTTCTTCAATAACTACAAATTATGTTAGAAAAATGTATAGGTATGAAGTTTTTAAATTCAAATGCAACACTACAAACATGATCTTTTACTGGGACAGATAGGTAGTTATATATCCTATCCTTATATCCTCCTATACTATAAAATGATAATTCATGGAAAAAAGCTATAGTGAATCCATGGAAGATCTCGTGGTAGACAAAATTAAACACCGCTACTCCGCCACAGTCCGCCCGACCCCTTCCGTCGATTCCCTATAGCGCGACCAATCGCGTACCTTCGCCGTGGCGGCGGCGGTCGGTTTTAAAACGTTTTTCGAAAAAAGTTATGCTTTTAACGCCGTTTTTCGCCTTTTCTCACTTTTTTTACTCCGTAGTTCGTTTGTTTTCAATGCCACCGATGTGTGGTTTGGTTCGGTCCACAGCCTTCGTAATAGCCTTTTGCTTTTTTCGTTTCACCGTTAGTGCTTTATTCGCTAAGTTTAAGTTTATTTATTTTGAAACCCATGGATATGCGGTTTGTACGCAAATTTGATTCATACCAAATAGTAGTAGTAATTTGGCGGTTCTGAGGCACTTTTTACGGGGAGATGAAAAAAGTTCAAGCG